>NW_026441789.1:0-127829 GCF_025612915.1 Magallana angulata
GACTTCCTAATGGAGAAAAAATCATCTGATGTAAACATCCCTCCCCAAGTACAACATGTCACTCAAAGGTAGGTGTATCTACATCAAACAGTGTCCCCTCCGTAAGAAATCTGTTTTCATTCCTGTGTATTCAAACCGATCTGATCATCACATTCCTCCCCCTTGATAACTATGTATAGGCTCTTTTCCCTGGTAGGGGGTTAACTTGTAAGTTCCAGGCTGCAGGGTTGTCTCTAAAAATTGAAGTAGAAGGAGGAAATGAAAAAGTAGAAGGGGGGGTCTGGGGGTCTGCTTATAGCTAGATTGTGTTTGAAATGCAATAATAGCCACGTAATTAGGGCATTATAGGCGGGGGAATTCCCTGCCTCCCCAACCCTGTCCAGGGGTTGGCATGGCACCAAATGCAGGGTGGGAGAAATAATGACAAAACAGACCATGATTCGAACCCTGCCCCCCTAAAGCTATTGTCCAGTGCTCTATCAACACTGTCACACATGTACATCTCAAGTATTATTTAGCCTTTTAACTAATCTATAGCTGTATTGAGGGAAAGTTTGATAAAAAGATAAAACTTAAATCAACAGTTCAATGAATAAGATGGTTTACCTTCACTTGTTCAACACAAAAGGTAGTCCCAGTATGAAATTATAAATTACATAAAATACATAAACTATAGTATTGGACCCTTGGCTGGGGTCTTTTAAGGCACATGACTTTATACCTTCATCCATCAAGAACTGCAGCATGTGCCTCAATATGACAACTTTTCAAAAAAGCAGCTTCGAAGGTCGATCACCTGGAGCATATTCGGATTCTGTGAAAAAGTCATTGAGTAAGTGAATAGCGTCTAAAAATAAGCTGTTAAATGCAACTGGATAAATCTCGCTAGTTACATGACAGGTCTCACACGGAGCTCGAGAAAAATTAACTCCTTATCATCCTGCGACTGCATTACATGACGTGATTTGTTGCACTCTTAATGGATTTCGTCTTTCAAAACATAAGGAAATGTATGGATTGTTGACTTTTTCTAAATCTTTACATTCGGTGATGAATGTCTCAGTTTTCTTTCTTAACTTTGCCTTTGGCCCTGGTTCATCAATTTCATCCATTTTGTTTTTCTGCTCACGAACGACAACTTGGTTCCGTTTACACTAAAACGACGAAAGTGTGCTTAAGAACAAGGATAGACTGAAAAAACTGTTATCATGGTTATTTCCTTTAATAAAATATATTTGAAAATATTCTAAAACAAGCGTAAATAAAATTAATACATATTTTTTATTCATCATTTGACTACAAATCTCCATGTAGCCTACATTTTTTTTATAGGCTGTTGTAACATCCTACTTCAATTACAATGAATCACAGCTATATATACAGTTTCATTTTCTAAAAATTGAAATCATCTCAAAATTAATAAAAAAGGGTAACTGAGAATAATTCATTTTATCTTAAAATATCGTATTGACACTCTAGACTGGGGTTAACCATGTTAACCGGTGGTTGGATTTTTCCTCATGGAATGGGGCATGTAATCAGGCGCGGAAGGGGGGGGGGTCAAACACTCACCAGTGTTCAGAGTGTGATCAACTGCCCTATATATAGTTTTGTTGTTGTTTGTTTGTTTTTTAGTTTTGAGTTTATAACACTGTGACGGTTAATTATGCCAAGGTGGCATTTTTTTTACCCGTCTACGATGCATGTGTCGAAAAATTCAAATATACGTCATATGATCGATAGATCATTGCTAAAGAGTTTACATTCACTTTGTTATTGATGTATCTCACATACCTTTAGTATTAAAATTAGATTACCTTTCCCAAAGAAAATAATTTTCCTATCGCTAAGATATTTTGAATTTTCTACCAGAAGAACAACAATTCCTGTAGGAATTTAAATTCCGATTGGATATGAACAAAACTACTAGAATGTTTTGAAATCCAATAGAAAATCTTAATTTCATATAGGGAAACTACCTGAGTGTCTCTTTTATTTCCTGTAGGAAATATTTTATTATTATATTTAGGTGCTATCATTATATATATAGTGTCAAATTCACACATGCATTGTTAACATTATACACTTTGCCCGAAAACCTTGAAAAATGATTCTTCTTCTGATATACTAAATATATCACTTTTGTTATCAAGAATCTTTTACGAAACAAATTCTTTAGATGTTTCACAGTCGACCAAATCCTTTTATTAAATTTCTTTTCAAATCATCGTACAAGTAGGCTTAATAGATAAACAGGCGTTTACTGTGTTATCTCTACACGTTAAGAGACACCATTATATAATCTGCGTGGTTAGAAATTAAATCACTTGTGTGTACAAGATATCATGAATATCATACATGTATATCAAAAGATAGCCAGGAAAAACTCCGATAATGTGTGTTATAACTGCAGTAGCAGCTTAATTGCCACGTAGGATGTGCAAACTTGAAAGTCAATGTTCAATTTGGTAAGTTTATATATCTACATGTATGCGTGTATATTTTTTTTTCAAAAATAATTATTTTTTTAACCAGTCTTCGTTAAAAACCCATGTAATTACATGTATCTACCTCAGTGTGTATGATAAGCGGTTTAACAGATGCCATGCAGGAAATATACAGTACATGAGAAACATAAGTAGATGCATATACATGTAATAATGTGTTAAATACCCTCGACAAAATTTCCTCGTCTACCCAACGGTTAATAATTGTAAACGATAGCAGAGTGAAGTTTTCATTTCCCACCAGAGCTATGATGAGTTTTTAACTTCGATTTAATTTGCGTTTTTGAAATATTCAATGGGAAAATTTTCTTGCACATGTACACGTACCGGGCTTGTTAATTATTTTAACAAAATCGGTTGTCAAAAGAAGCCTTATATAAATAGATAGAAGAATTTTTTCAAAGCTAGTATACAGACTGACAGACGGAAGGCTTCACAGCTAGCGAGTTTAAATGTAAGTATTGTCAATGTAGGCCATTGATAACAAGTGGCGTCGGGGGTATTCAGGTTTAATAGGGCTGAAAATCACTCTATGAGAGTTCTTTATACATGTGTAATTGAGAGTCATTCAATATCAGTGAAGCCCACCTTCAATTGTTTGGCAAAAATACTATATAAAAAGGACGAAAATGAACAATAAGGTAAGAAACGTACATTGTCACATATTTCAGCGTTTCATATTTTGAGGATCTCCATAAATACGTTATATATAGACCGTTTGACTTGGTGATCCTATTTATTCCAAATATTGTAAATGCACATGAATAATGTATTCATGGTATAAGTAAATATTAATTAATTTTAAATACTTGTATCACCTATATATGCTACTGCCGATTTACTGTCTGTCAAGGAATTCAAACCATAAAATGATTCAAAGTATACCCAGGACATGGCCATGTATATACTTGGCTCCCCGGCGCAGTGTGTATTGATCTTAAATACATGTACAGACCTGTAGCTTCACTTACTAGCTGGTGGTAGACAATGTTTCTATGGAGAGAAATTCATAAAGTCTAAAGTCTACTGCGCATTCATTAAATCAAGCTATGAATTTGAATCTACTAACATGTAAAGTAAAACGAGGTATATATTAGTCTTAATTGATATGGAAGATGATACATTTAACCTTATTGAAAGTTGAAAATTAGATTAGATTGCCTATATACTGTGGAATTTACACTATATAATCGCTGTGTGTGTGTGTGTGTGTGTGTGTGTGTGTGTGTGTGTGTGTGTGTATATATATATATATATATATATATATATATATATATATATATATATATATATATATATATATATATATATATATATATATATATATATATATATATATATATATATTTAGATTATCAACAGCAAACTTCACGATCAATAATTGTGCAATGTGATCTGGAAAAAAAAAAAAAGGATACACAAATGCCGAAAAAAAAATCAATGAGTTACTTACAGACGTTCCTAAATCAGGTAAGAACTTATATAAAAATGCCGTGATCAATCTAAGTACTGCTAACTATATTAATGCGCTAGATTTTGTTCATGTGGTTTAAAAATTCGAAATTTAGGAAATATTTAGAACATAGGATGCTTCAGTTTAAAATGCACTTGTCTAATTATGTCATTTTAAAAATTACTCGTACACGCTAAAATCAGAATACACGTGTATATATACACATACAGGTTTATTAGTGTATAATTTATATAGGTTTCCAATGTTCTTTGAATTGATATTGATTGGTAAACCAAAAATGCATAAGTGAGAAGGGGAGTTGTTACTTTTTGCATGGTTCTTAAGATGGCGTCATTTCAAAAGTTTCTTTGCGTGTGATTATATTTTTCCTATGATTTCTGTTTAAATTACCACAGTTAGGTCAGTTGCTAGTTAGGTCAAATTACTAGTAATACATGTTTTTACGTGTTATTTTTCTTTCTCTTTTCAGTAAAGACATATGTGTACGCTTTTATCATAATGACTTTTGTTCTCATTCTATATACAATGACAAAGGAATTAACAGACGATGTCCATTCTTTGTCTAGATTGATCTTATAAAAGAAACCATTTATTTAAAAAAGTTTACCTTTAAAAATTGTTTAAAATTACAAGTAGATAACTGATATGTGCGCCTGCCTTTAAAGAAATGTTTTTAAAGTCATTTTCTATCTAAATTTATAAACTACATGTATTTATAAATGCTTATGTATACAGAAAAAACCCCACACACACACAGATTAAAAACATCTATGTTTGATAACGCCACGCCAGAAAACACCAGCTAGTGAGGTTGTTTTCCACAGCATCATTTGTTTGAATAAAACCATTAATGCTATTTAATATTACTTTGCAATAAGAGAAATGTACAGCAGTAAGGGTACAAAAGCAAGGATAGATGTTGAGGAGGAAACGGTCTGTGAACATGGCTGAATTGAAAGGCCCTTAGAGGCAGGATAAAGGACTGGCCACAAAGGTGTACATGTAAGGCTACATATAAAGGATATATTTTTTAACCAATGTATATTTCCCCGAGTTTTCTTTTATAATTAGTAAAACACTTTGCATGAGGAAAGAATGTGCCTTTTTGTAATAATTATAAAAAAATGTTTCCCTCGGGCGTTGCCCTCGGAAGTATGATTTTCCTGCCGGGGAAATAAATCACTGTATATCCCTCGCCATCATGGAATAAATGTGTATCATAGAGCTCTTCTTCTGAAAGAGATTGTATATTTATAGTCTAGAAATGGGCACGACGATCGGGTTCCTGCTAAAAGAGCATGGTCACGATTTTGGTCAAATTTTATTTTTCTAATGTTATTGTTTTCAATACTGTTATGCTGCAAATTTTGAATTTACTGGGTGGGTGTAAATACAAAATTTACAACATGACAATAATTTATATAGTAATGCATTTCTAATGATCAACACAAATTTGAGAGTCATTCGTAGAGTTATAAGCAGACTACAGCATGTGCAGAGTTCACTTCTTTCTTTTTGTTTACATTGATAATAAAGATATATTGTTACAAGTTCTTTGTCTAGCTATTTTTTTTAATGCTAATGCGTTTTGAAAATGAATAAACAGTTCCTAGCATTTGTCATAATCATTAATATTATTAGGTCTATAAACCTGGAATTTTCTTACCACAGTTGAAAATGTAAACAAAAGCATGCCCCGAACTTTGTTAACAAATTAACAAAGAATTGTGAGCTTTGTCATGCTAATAACTTGACGAATGACACTTACATTTTGAGTGGGAATTAGTAATGCCCTACTGAATCATGTGAACATGCACTGAATAAAAACGGAAAAATAAATTTTGACGTGACTATGCTCCTTTAAATCCCCGAATATAGGCTTGGGACTCGCTAGTTATCTTCTCTAGCCAAGTGTGTTTATAACCCCCCCCCCCCCCCCCCCCCCCCCACTCCCCGTGTGAAACATTTACGAAGCGAAGATACCCGCCATCCCTCAAACCCCTACACTTAACCGTTTTCAGAGAGAGAAAAAAATCCTTGACTCGAGCATTGGTCACACATTTTTTTATCCTGCATAATAAAGCTAATGAAATGTTACATGTTGTATTATATTTCCAAAACTTATTTTAGTGGAGTTCTCATATGGAAACATTTAAATTCTTAACTACGTCACTGTCCTTTCTGATAAATTTTATCAAATCAAATTTGTATATTTGATTTGATAAAATGAAATATATCAGAAAGGACATATCACCGCAAAAATGTACTTTCGGTTTAATTTGGCACAGGAAAGGTAAACAATAACATCGTTTATCGATGATTATCTATATTTTCACTTATAAATTAATAATAATTTTATAGATTTTCGTTGTTCCCTCTTTCTTAGGTATGCCCATACAATACCTCAATTCGAGAACTCCATACATTTAGTGCAACTTCAATGTAAACAAACTCGTTTGCTGGTTGGTCATGTGTAAATGTACATGAAGTGTAATTGTGACATTAAAGATGTCAAGAGGAAGTTCTCAAAATTGTTTGTAATTTACAACCTGTACATAAAGTTGTGCAATTTTGGTAAAAATTTATAGTAGATGCCACTTGTACATGTAGATAGTCATGTGCATGTATCTTTTTTTGGCTGGTTCTCTGTTTCAGATATCAAACTTCACGTCTATATCTATCTATACGAAAAGAGACGAAGTTTGACATCGATATGTGTGGAAGGCGCCTAAAAGATAAATCGACCCTAATTACGATTGCCACGTCTGTAAAATTCTGTAGATAAACATACTTGATTTTTATATATCTTAGATGCTAAATCTTAACAACTCGGCCATTTCCGTGACCACAATTTTTTATCGCATTCGGAATAACTCGATCCATTTGTTCGAAGTAGGTTACGCAATCGGCCGAGGTTTTCCGAATGATTTTAATAAGGGCGGACGTTTTAGCTACTAGTCTGATATGCGCGAAATCTTTCGTACGATAGAGACAGAGGACCAGTCTAGACGTTTACCGCATGTCCGTATTGCGGAAATGATCGAAGAATACGACTGAAAAGGCAGAACTAAATCGAAATACACAGTTTAAGCATATGCCCATGTATACAATTTTGAAAATAACTATTTAGTTATAGTTTAAAATTTTAGAAAAAAAATTATGAATCACGTGCACGTATGAAACCGAAACCAATTGATAAGTCATAAAATGACGGTGCCGGGTCATTTTTCTCAAAGGCCTTTTCGACCCATATTTCATTTAAATTTATGCTACATATTAAATTTTGTTTGATCATTAAACGTGTCAAATATATCAGTTTTACAAAGTGTATTAGACTAAGATAGATTCTTGTAAAAGAAGTAAAAGAAACTTTTATTGAATAAATTATTCAGTTTTAAGCTTTTTGTTAAGGAGATTAAATAAGGCTTTGTTGACCTTTTTTTAATTTCATCGTTGTATTTTATGATTTTGAGAACATGAGACACAACTCATAGTTTAAATTTTAAAAATAAAAGTGCGTGTCAAATATCAAATAAAGAGAAAAAGAAAAAACGGGCTGAACAATAATGCAATTTTACACTCCGATTGTATTGTTATACTGTTACATGTATACCTACTCAATGCATACAACTATATATAATTAATTGCAGCGTCACAAAAAAAAAAAAAACAACTCGTTGCGCTTATACATGTACAACCCCTTACATGTACATTACGCCGTTGTGCGTATATAGTCACGCCAACAGACAAACGTAACTTCCTACAATACACTGTCGTCTTAACGCTTATTGAACTTGACGCATCTTGCCATCGACGTAAACAATTTAACCTTAATATGACGTTCGTGTGGTGTTCCGATGGGGCCACTTCGCCCATCGCACCATCGCCTTTAAGTCGAAGATGCAAGAGTGCGAAGTTGCAAAGGCGAAAGTGCGAGAGTGCGACGGCGAAGGAGCGAAAGTGCGAAGATGCGACAACGAAGAGCGAAGATGCAATGGCGAAAGTGCGAAGGTGAAGGAGCGATACTACTATCGCTTCTTCGCCCTCATAACTTCGCACTCTCGCCTCCGCAACTGCGCACTTTCGCCGTCGCTTTTTGTGATAGCATTCAGAAAGTCTCGGTCGATTACATAGAATTTGACGCAGGCACCGTACTTGCCAATGTTTTCCGATTTTACCATGATATTATTGGTACCCATGCGCTAGGCCATTGTGCTTACATGTACTATGCATGATTATAAATATTTTAATCTGTATATGTGACATACTCTACAAAATATATTATCTTCGGAAATAATTATCACAATGCATTAAAATTTTCAAGTCCAAATTGAATTAGGTAGATATCCTAAAGCACGAATTGTTGTCACTGTACGCGGATTTTTCATGATTTTATTACATCTGTGACATTACTTTTGGATCAACCCTCGTATATGTTAACCAGTGCTGGCTATGCCTAATCATTATATACTCCACACAAAATGTAATGTCCGCCATAATGTGTACATATGCACTTCCACACTCCCGTCACTTACCAGCTGTCTGTTTACCGTGGACCAAACACAGTAACATTCTAATTTTATTATGCGACACTCGTTGCTCATGTATGGATCTAGAGGGGGAGAGGGGGGTCCGCACCCCGGAAAATTCAATATTTATAACTTCACACATTCAGTAAAGGGGGAGAGAGGATAAGGACCGGAAAATTTAATTTTATGAATTATATATGATTAAATTTCCAAAATATGTCTCGGAGCCCCCCCCCCCCCCACACACAAATATAATTCTCCATCGACCCCCCCCCCCCTTCCCCAGAAAAAAAAGTTATGGATTTGTGCAGGCTGTTGAAAACAAATTCTAAAAAGTTCATCGTCTGCCTTAGATATCCTTTTATACACCTAAAATTGTCTTTAAACGATAGAGAGCTAGCTCCACAATTATAAAAAGGCGAAGGCAAAAGCGCGAAGATGCGAAGGCGAGAGTGCGAAGTTGCGATGGCGAGGGAGCGATAGTAGTATCGCCTCTTCGCCTTCGCATCTTCGAGCTTCGCCGTCGCATCTTCGCACTTTCGCTCCTTCGCCGTCGCATCTTCGCACTTTCGCTCCTTCGCCGACGCACCTTCCCACTTTCGTCTTAGCAACTTTGCACTCTCGCACCTCGACCTAAAGGAGAAAGTGCGAAGGTCGAAGTGGCCACATCGGAACACCATACGTTCGCGCTAATCCACCTACTAACATATCGTTCCAAATGATTGTCAAACATTACAACATGCCAATAAGCAAAGTTACCGTAACCACCATGCCCAATTACGATAACACTACTTCACACAAACTCTGTTGATCTATTACAATATTGTGCAACAAGGAGCTGTGCTAAAACATATCTTTATAAAACAGGCCACAGTGCTACTACAACGCACTGTACGGTCAAGCACAATTTAATGTTCCACGGACACAACTCGAATCAGTTCATAAAAGCGTTCACATTATTTCACACGTCTCGCTGTCACACAACAGGTTATACTTCAAGCTATATATTCACAGAGTTACTGGCACAGCATGTACAACACCCTGCCGTGCTAACATAGCCTCAAGCAACACACAGTTGTAAAAGCATAAAAAAACCTCTTTTTAAAGGAATGATCGGCATTTGATATCATTGGTCAGCTTCATGTTCACAACTTCACTTTCGGTTAGTTGAAAAATTAAGGATTTCCCATAGACGTCATTTGCATGAGCTACCTCCAGTACGCAGTCATGCTGGGGAGAGAACTAAAATAGGCATAGCCTGATGTCCAATCCTATTATGTTCTTGTTTGCATAATAACATATTTGTTAAATGTTGTACATTTAGGTCAACAAGCCTAGTATACTCTGTCCCTACTTTTTGCTTCCACCGATTTTTGCTTGATATTTCAATAATAGTAAATACCTTTGTGCTCCAACTACGTTCATCCACTAATATGAAAAATCTCCTGATTATCTGTTTTGAAACGCCCCCTCTACCGCTTCAGGTTTCAATATACATCCCAAAATTGAAAGTCTACGGAAATGTTGCATTGCATCAGCCATTAATAAGCCCGGATGATAACATTCAAAAATTGCGCGAGGTATCACGAGTACTTCCGAATGGAGAAAAGATGTAAACATTTCCCATTATAAATATCCGGAAGAAAATTGTTTTCGTTCCTGTGAAATTTTATGAGTGAAAGGGATAATTGTTCAATGAAGTTAACTTGGATATATTCCCTTTCATCGAGTTCAATTGTATTTCATTCACATGTATGTGTATTTTTATTAAAGATCATCAAAAAGTGATGGAGCAATAACTTGGGACATACTATAGATTTGTTTGTTATTCAACCAAATTCAAATTGTCATACTGGGTAAGTTAACGTAGATATCACTGTACATGTATTGATAATAATGAAGATTATTCATTTTTGAAGCTTGCTTAATTTGTTATTGCGATATTGTTTGGATTTTCCATCTGTACATTTCTGCATTTGTTGCTCTGAGGGGAAACTCACAGTCTAATTGACCTACAACATGGCGACCGACGGGAGATAACTCCTTACCTTATGTAAATAGCTTTCTTTGTAGCAAATACAGTTGCATTCGAAATGAAATTTGGCTTCAATATATCAACATTATAAGAACTCTGGGTTTACCCTTTCTAATTTTGTTGATAATAAATAAAAAGGTACACATGATTATCATGAAAGTCTTCTTAAACAATTCAAGGTTTTTTTTATGGATACATGTAAGAAAAACATTATTGTATGTATATGGTTAAGTTATGAATAATAATTTGAATGCATTCTTAAAAGAACATGTATAAACCAATTTTAAGGAGAATGTTATTTCTAATGATATAAAATTGATATATAGTTTAACATACACATAATTTAAGTTTTGATTTTTAAAGCGAAAATATCTTCATTTTACAAAGTTGGCAATCATGACGTAACAACAATTACATGTAGTTACAGAGTGATTAGGCACTTTATGTAACTTTTCAGCTGTCTTGAATAACAATATATGTAATACGCGAGACCAACATTTATGAAGAAAAAATCATTTCCAACTTCCAGTTAACTCGATTTTAACAGCAAGATAAATGTACATGTAACAATGTAGCTAAATTATGCGATCAATTCAGCCAGCAAATATTCTATACCACGAATAAAAACATCGAGACATCCAGCATAGATAGGTTTGCGTCAGCATTGTTGAAAAAATTAATCTTATTGGGGATTCTGCTAGAAAACCAGATATCGTTTAACCGGAATCACACAATATTACCATAGTACATGTATTCGGATTGCCCACCAACGTCAGAATCATACATGTTCGAAAAAAAAATATGAAATGAAACGATTTATTAAATTAAATATGCTTATCCTTCAATGATTTGAATCATAGTAATGCTGTGTTTAATTTTCAGCTAAACCTGGACTTTTTGGAGAATGGTACTATCATCGTCTTGTACATTTTGGCCGGTGAGAAACCATCGTAGAAGAACGTCTCCGTCTTGTCTTCGCCTCCAAACAACGACTGTTCCCAACATATTACCGCATCATAGACCTGTCTCATGCACGTCTAAATCATATTAAGATCGACTTTTTAGCCAAATCATAACAGATGCATGGTCAGCGAGAGATAACTCAAACAAGTATGAAAATTAGTTGGTGAAAAGCTAAACAATTATATGGACAAATGCAGAAACTGCAGAATACGCATGTATCATACATGTATTACTATATATATTAGGAATGTATGCAATAATGATGTGATTGGTTTGAGGTGTACATGTAGTTCTTTGTATGAATTATACAAAAAAGTATAATAATGCATAAACTATATACTAGCAATCTCTATGAAATTCAGATGCAAAGATTCATACTTATAAATGTTATCATAACTTATGCTTTTGATGTAAAATAATCATATATTTTCTGATTAAATATATGAATGCAATGTCAGGGTAGAAATTTTATTTCCTGCTGTATCAATTTTTGTTTAAATAGATGTTTCTTTAAAATGGGGAAGTAAAGTAACAAAACTTGAAATCCAATCGAATCCATTACTTGTAGAATATTAAGTGGCGGATTTTAAAATTGTATTCTAGATTAACATGTACAGTCAAATGTAACAAAATATGAAGGGGTATTAGCAATTTATTTCAAATAAGCTAGAAATATAAATATATATGATCGATTGCCTGATGAATAAACATATACTTGAATCATAATTTCAATACGATAAATGTCTTCTTCTTATTTTGTTTTTTATTTTTTAGATATTTATTCTTCTTATACATGTACTACAGAAATATTGAGAGCACGGAATCAATGGCGGCAAACTGCAAAGTAGTAGCTGTTAAAGTTCACATACATGTATCAATGGAAGCTATTTTATTGTAGTGTGATGATGAAAATAGCAAAAAATGTAATATGTACTTTAATTTTCATACTGTCTTTTAATGAATTATAGAAAAAAATAACATTAAGTAATGTATTAAAATTTATTTCAAAAAATAAATAATGACGCGGACTATGTATTTCCCCCTGCAACCCTCGCTTATATCCGTACCTGGAACACCGACGAAAGTATTACTTGATTATAATATAAACTTGCAGATTTTTACCTTTGTACATACATGTATATTGATATGCCTAAGGATTATTTTGAAATCGGTATATTGCAAAATGTAGTAACAATGCAAACTACAATAAACTACAATCATAAAATGTTGCGTATTTATATTTTGCGTTATTGCATTTTGCATCGCTGCGCATGCAGTGCCCTAGCTACATGTATGTATTCTGGGTTGGAAACGAATCCACGCAGAACCTATGAATGAAAACAAATAAATTACGGCGCCATTCCATTTACTGAACGAAGTATAGATATGCCTATGGAATTAGAAATCATCTTATTGATATTTGTGACTGCCATCTTACAGGTATAAACATGGTAAATCCCCACACATCCTCGCATAATCTCTCTTGATAATTGTATAGTCTAGACTTCTACGATAAACTCGATGTTGGGGGTTAATTTAGAGCGTTTTTATATATAATTAGGCAAAACCTTTGCTATTGACTATGAGGACGGTAACAAGTTTATTGTCCTCGACAGTAAATATTTATGAAGTTGATAAATGCTGTCGAGAAGAACAATACACGATATAACCTAAACGGCTGCTATCTGTAAACAAAAGATATAAACAAAAGGCCCATCGACCACATGGCTCACCTGAGAAAGAATGATGATGCAATCAGCTTAATGGAGTCATAATACAAACTATGTGGACAATGTGGTATAATACATGTAGATTCTGACAGCATAAATTAAAATTCATTTTTCCCCTGGATATTTTAATGTTTTGTATCATTAGTCCCTTTATTACTAAGATGATTTTATAGTCATATCACATATTAATCATTGCAGTTCTCAAAAATATCCTTAACAATTGTTATATATTGGATATTAACCTACATCAAACTCTGAACCCCCTGTGAGGCCCAAGAATCGTCCAGGGGCCAAAATCTAAACCATTTTAAGAATCACATAGCTGAAAAATTTCGGAGAAGATTTTAAAGATTTATTCTATAATATTCCTATGTAAAATTTCTACCCCCATTGTGGCCCCCACCATATCCGCGGGGGTCATGATTTTTACAACTTTGAATCTACTTTACCTACGGATGCTTCCACATAAGTTTCATCTTTCCTGGCTGATCAATGTTTGTGAAGAAGATTTTTAAAGATTTACTCTATATATTCTTATGTAAAAATTCGACCCACCTTGTGGCCCAACCCTACTACGAGGGGTCATGATTTTCACAACTTTGATTCTACACTATCCGATATTGCTTCCATATAATTTTCAGCTTTCCTGGCTGATCAGTTCCGTAGAAGAAGATTTTTAAATATTTACATGTACTCTCTATATTAGTATGTAAAAACTTGACCCCTAATTGTGACCCTACCCCCGGTTGGTGTTCCCAACTTTGAATCTGTTCTACCTGAGAATGCTTCCACATAAGTCTCAGCTTTACTGGCCAAATGGTTCTTGAGAAGAAGATTATTGAAAATTTTCCTTAATTTTAAATAATTCCTTAATATCTTCCTTTGAAAAAAGTGTGGTCCTTAATTTTCACAACTTTGAATCACATTCGCCTAACGGTGCCTTGTCAAGTTTGGTTAAAATTAGATCAGTAGTTCTTGAAAAAAGTTTACGGACAGACAGACGACAGACAAAACTTAAGGTGATCAGAAAAGCTCACTTAAGCTTTCAGCTCAGCTGAGCTAATACGGAGTTCGATGTTTCTATTCGAAAATTGAACGGCTGCTAGTCGATGTAGATTTTATGAGTCACTCCATAAAATCAACAAAAAGTGTCCCAAACTCAAGAATTTTTTTTAAAAATCCGTGTGCACGGAACTTGTAAGGAATTATTGTAATAAACAAGAGATGTTTGTGAAACACTGATGCCCCCCTCCCTTAGAAACATCCACAAAGAAAATTAACGTAAACTGCTAATAACTGGAATTGTTCTTTGTCTAAGAGCCATAACTCTGTTGCAAATTGCTCTATCATACCCAAAATCAGACGTGACCTTCCTATTATGTAGAAAAACCTGTATACCAAATTTCATACTAATATGTTCATCCTCTGCGAAGAAAATGAGCGGAGCGGAAACTGCAAATAACTGGAATTTTTCTACGTCCAAGGACCATAACTCTGTCGAAAATTTTCGACCGTACCCAATATTGAACTTGACCTAGATATTATCATGATAAACCTGTATACCAAATTTCATTCCAATATGTTCATCCTCTGCGAAGAAAATGAGCGGAAACTGCAAATAACTGGAATTTTTCTACGTCCAAAGGCCATAACTCTGTCGAAAATTTCTCGATCGTACCCAATATCGAACTTGACCTAGATATTACATGTATCATGATAAACCTGTATACTAAATTTCATTTCAATATGTTCATCCTCTGTGAAGAAAATGAACGGAAACTGTTAGCGGACCGACACACCGACCCACAGACCGACAGACAGACAGCAGCAAGGCAATATGCCCTGCCGTCTTCGAAGGGGGGCATAATAATAAATGTAATTTGCTTAATGGCCGATAAGTAACCAAACATAAAAATATTTCGTAGGTGACGTATCAAAAGGCACATCCAACAAGGTTTTAGTATTTTCTTTAGAAAACAGATTGTGTTGGTTCTGACCCGTGTATATATGTGTAAATCTATTCTGATTCATGAATGAAGACAAAATGAACATGAAAATATATTTTAAAAGAAATATACATCTATATGATACACATGAATTGAAAACGTTACGGTTGTTATTTGAAATTTTGGATTGTTAGCACCAGCTATGAACTGAAAACAATGCACCAGCTGCTAAATGTAAGATTTTGTTTTTGACTAAATAGATGGAAAGTCATGTAAAGACTGATTTTTTTATGATACCCCCACCCCCCCCCCCCCCACTTCCCCCTCCCTTGATTCTCTGGACAAGCCTGATGTAAATACATGTACTTAGTTTCGATGGCAAAAAGTTAGTTACATGCACTATAGATTTATAGCGGGCGGTCAGTGTCTATTTGTGCATGAGAAAGTAGAATGGTTATAAAGAAATCAAGAAAGGTTAATTACGGAATAAAATCAAAGCTTGGCAAAATGTGGAAGTCTGGACAAACGCGGATCCAGATTAAATAAAAAAAAATGTTTTATTATAAATTGACAGGAGAGATGTGTGTTGAGAATTGAATAAGAGAGAAAAAGCCCATATTTTAGTTTTTGTTTTTTGTTTTCGTTTTTACCTCAAATGGGTTTGCAGATTGGATATTACGTAATAACAAAAGCTAGCAAATTTGTTTTATATGACAAATCAATTAATAGACCCTTTAAAAAACAAAATCCCATAATATTAATTCAAACGTAAATTCGAACGGATTAGTACGTTTTTGACGTTGGTGCATTGTGACGTGTCTTGTGACGTGCAAACCAGGTTATATTAATATATATTTATATTTGCAAATATGTTTCATTTTATGAATCTATAGAATAGCGAAAACGTTCGATTCGGTATGAACTTGTTCAGGACGTCACAATGATTATAGCACGCACTTATTGCTAGTTGCTTGGATTATTGTAAACATAAAATCTGGGTAAGTTTAGCAGTTCTGAACGAGTTGTCTTTTATAAACGTAAGTATAATAAATATATAAACAGCAATGTTAAAAAGCTTACTGGGATATGAAGTTGGTTGGTACTTGACCTTCGGGCTTCAAAGGATTTGATCACATCACCAACCAACTTCATATTCCGGTGAACTTTTCAGATTGCTATTTATTCCTTAAATAACTAAATTTTTCTATCCAATTAAATGTCGCGTTACAACAATACTTTAATTATTTGACTATATATTGACCGTTTCCAGTGTTTTCAAGTGTTTTATTTTTTTGTAATCACTACAATTGAAAATTGTACCTTACAGTTATAATTCAACAATTACAAGGAATCATTTTTTGAATATTATGAGCTGATCAATACGATCGGGGCATAAACAAATGTACAACAGAAGGGCTTTATTGGATTAAATCTCGTCCCTATGATATTGATCATCTCATATTACCAAAAAAAACCTGATTCTCCATTCTTTAAAACATGTGGAAATTGAAAAAAGTAACGTGAAGAAAGTATTTACTAAAACACAGATTTATATTTTCAAAAATCGGAATTTCTATTTCTGTACTAGAAATTCAAGAAAGGGCTTTGAATGCAAAACATAATGTTTCAAAAAATTTTGTGAACATTATTTTGCACCAACGCTAGTGCCCACACCCATAAAAAAGAGAGCACATCAAGTTCCCCATATGATGGCAACTCATTGTAAAATTGTAATAACCAAATCTTTATGTATTTTATTTTCCTAGCGGAATCAATAGAATATCAACAATGAAAAAAAAGTTTTAGAATTAAAACTTTAAGTTATTAACTTTTAAAGTAATGATAAAATACCAGAAATTTTCATTTTAAATCAGCTTTAGCTTCTCGTATTTGGTCTTTGTTTTTTACTAGGTGACATATCTCATTCAACATAGCTGCACGTTCTAGTTGTTGCAGAATTGTTATATCAATTTAAACGAAAAAGCTATGCAATAGGTGAAACCATTTTTACCAAAACATATCCTCGCTCAAAAATGAGTGAAACAGATTGACTAGACTTGCCAAAATGCATGTTTACTTTGATGATATAAGTAAAATTAAGAAAAAAATTGCTGCGAGAAAAAGTGTGTGTATGAGTATGTGGTGTTTGTGTGGCGTGCGAGTGTGTGTGTGTGTGTGGGGGGGGGGGGGGTTCACTACGTGCCTGCATACACCACTAATGGTAGTGTAGAACAAACATGTAGAATTAACATCAGTTCTGTTGTAAATTATATTTATTTTAAAATAAAGTGTAGAAAGGCTGACTCAACACCTTAATTGTTTGACAATGACAGTATCTTACATTACATGGCACTGGGGCCTAGCTAGGACTTTAAGGAAGTAAAATAAGGCGTTAATGATAATTATAATCTAAGGACATTGCTAGTTGATAGTCCTTTCCACCAGTTTGTGTTGATATTGGAAGTGAAAGGGGCATGGTCACACTTTTGATCAAATTCTATTTTTATTTTTTTATTATTTACAATGCTTTAAAAATGCATTTTGAATGATCAAACAAAAGTATGAGAGTCATTCGTAGAGTTATAAGCAAGATACAGGGCTCACAATTCTTTGTCATGTAAACAAGGCTCGTGTCCTGTTTTTGTTTACATAGGTTCAATATACCAGTAAAAAATCTTTTTCCAGCCTATATGTCTATCTTTTTATTTATTTTAAGCATAGATAACAAAGTTCCTAACGTTTAACACATTCGTTTTAGGTTTAAAACTGAAAATTTTACTTCCACGTTCAAAATGTAATCAAACGCTTTGTTTACATAGCGAAGAATATTATGCTCTGTAACTCGCTTGTAACTCAACAAATAACACTAAACTTTCGGTTGCCTATTTAAAATGTCTTTCCAAAGCATTGTAGGTATTATAATCGAAAATTTGAATTTACAGGGTGGCAATAAATATAAAATTAACATCATGAATGTTGTAAATTTTTTATTTACTGCCACCAGGAGAATTAAAAAAAAATACACCATGGCATAAGTCGGAAAAATAATTTTTGATTAAAATCGTGACCATGCCCCTTTCAGGTTATTAGTATTATTTTAAGTTTTGGCTTCATCCCGTTGTGTTTTAACTTATGCCATGGTGTAATTTTTTAATTCTCTTGGTGGCAGTAAATAAAAATTTTACAACATTCATGATGTTAATTTTATATTTATTGCCACCCTGTAAATTCAAATTTTACAACATGACAATAAACTCAATTAATACAATATTTAAACATCTTTGAAAAGGCGTTGATGTACATATATATGCTTACACCATATACAAAGTCTTATAGAAAAAAATGTACAGTGCAATATTAACATTATAATCAGCACTCGGCTCTCGGGCCGATGTACAGCGACCTTCCCTGTGCTAAAATAGCATGCAACATCTAATTGTCAAACAATAATCTATTTATGACACGCTAATAGTTAGAGTTAGTAATTTTAGACCATCTTTTGGTTTGCATACACATGCACATATTATATGAATAGTGCCTGTTTCGGAGGGTAACAGTTGAAATTGACACCCTGAGAAAACCATTGTCAACCGACGCGAATCGGATGTAGACAATGATTTTCGAGGGAAGTTAATTTAAAATGTTAACGTCCTAAATAGGCAATACTTATTTTATTATACTTAATGTCAAATAATTTTATTGAGAATTCTACTGCCTTTATATAGAAATGACGTGAATTCTACAGCGAACCGTACGCGCATATTTTACGCGCATGTAACAATATATAAATAAATTGACACCCCGAGAAAACCATTGTCAACTGACGCGAAGCGGAGGTTGACAATGGTTCTCGAGGGGTGTCATTTCAACTGTTATCCTCCCAAACAGGCACTATTTATTTTGTTATACTGAATGTCTTAATTTTTAAGAAAATTTTACTGCTTTTATATAGGAATAACGTAAATTCTACAGCGAACCGTACGCGCATAATTTTCGCACATGTAACAATTTGTATTGTTATACTTTCAAGTTAAATACTGAAAAATGATTGGTTTAGACGTAGTTCATAATCCGTTCTATTACCCTCAGCGTAAGCAACGCACTTAGCAACGGGTTACAATAAAAATTGTTACATGCGCGAAAATTAAGCGCGTACGGTTCACCGTAGAATTCACGTTATTTCTATGTAAAAGCAGTTACGTTTTCTTTAAAATTAAGACATTCAGTATAACAAAATATATAGTACCTGTTTGGAAGGGTAACAGTTGAAATTGACACCCCTCGAAAACCATTGTCAACCTCTGCTTCGCGTCGGTTGACAATGGTTTTCTTGGGGTGTCAATTTCAACTGTTACCCTCCCAAACAGGCACTATTTATATAATGTTACCCGTTGCTAAGTGCGTTGCTAACGCTGAGGGTAATAGAACGGATTATGAACTGCGTCTTAACCAATCAGATTTCATTATTTAACATGAAAGTATAATGAGAGCCAATGTTAGATAATTACTTTTTGAAGAAGTCAAATTTCAAATAACTTAACGAGGCTGGGGGGTGGCTGCCATATAAAAGCGTTTTTATCTCTACACAAACAAGATTTTCACTTTAATGTTCCATAACTCTTACATCGTACTGAAATCGTTTTTGAAAAAAATGGATATGATGGTACTGAAGCATTATTTAAAGAGTCAATTGATGGTAATCAAGGGATACAAGATGCCAAAAAATCATTTTAGCTGTTTTTTAACACCTTTTTTACTATTCAAAGGGAGGTAACTTGTAAAACTCCAAATATTTTATTCAAATATTTTCTTTCTTTTTATTTTATTTTTTTTTAATTTCACTATTAAAAATCTTTTTTAATGCTCGGTCTTTATTACATATTTAATGATTATTATCATGTTAAAATTTGGAAATAATTTTGTGGCTACTTTTTTTTTCTTTACATATTTGCATTTGTGTGTCTAATATATTTTTTGGTAAAATTGTAACATTTTTCTTTATAACAAATAATGTAAAGTTTTTGTTATTGTGTTTATTTTTAGTGATGTTAGTGGTATCTTTTTTTGGCCTTAAATAATTTTTCATATATTTTTCATATTTTTTTTTACATAATGTGCAATTGTTTCAGATGCAATAAATGATAAAATTAACGATGATTGTGATGTGGTCTTTCACATTAAAATGTAAATTAAGAGTATATTAGACATTTCTGCAAATTTGGTGAAATTTGGAGACAATTTTTTTGGACCCCCCAGCCTCCTTAAAACAGATTGACTGACATTTTACATCCCGCATGTTTGTTTTAAGTTTAAATTGTAAAACTAAACGGACGTTTATCAATGATATATGTGTCTTGATCTTATTAAACAGACACTGGAAGCAAGCAGCTACTCATGCCCCATATCAAGAGCAACAGTGCAGGTTGTAGATGATTGTCCAGACACTGAAGATAAATGGAAAGAGGCTGCAGCTAGGAAGAACTGTGAAGCTTATGCCAGTCAATGTGATGAACCTGATAGGCTTTTGTACCACTGTGTTATCAACACAGATATTAGTCAGACATTGGAAGTGTGTGCATATGCACAAAACATTGTTTTAGGTAGTTTCTTTTGAGTTTGGTTTAAAAAACTCCACAATGAATAATTATGCTTTAAGAGATTGGGCTGGGTAGTTAAATGATTCTGACTATCTTAAATCGCCAAGAAATATTGACCTTTTGATAATTGCAAATTCAATATTATACTATAAATATATTATATTATACTATAAATTATTGTTACTGTACATCAGTAAGTTAGATAAAACCCAGCTAAACTGAAGGTTTCGACCGATCGATAAACGAAGCATGTACATTTCAGTTCTGTCAGTTTCTACAGAGCTATGAATTAACATTCAATTTACATAAGGAATAGAAGGAATCATACTTGGTAGATGTAAATACATGTGTATAATGTTTTAAAGGCGTGTAGCAAACGTGCAGAAATGAAACAGCTGTCTGCCTTTAAAGCAATATAATTAACTCGAGGTCTTAACAATAAGTCTTTGATTATTCAGTAATGAGATCATTACATCAGTGTATACATAATTATCAATGATAGAGTATTACTACTGTCTGGAGTAGGAGCCCACCCTAAGCATTTTGAAATCTTGGAATATATGAAAACTTTTGATAGATTTACATTTATCAGATTGACGTGTAAGAGACGATGATTCCCGTGATGGGCTTAACATCACAATCCACATTATTTGTCGCGTAATGAATAATAATTGAATAATTTAAAATAACATGACTATTATGCGAACGTGTATACTAATGATATTTATCTGTTGTAGGTCATTGTACAGAATACAGTAGCCTTGGGAATTTGATTCAGCCCCATCTCGATACAAACTGTTTGCTGTTTACAGTTAAGCAATGCCCACTGTTTTATCGATCAGATGAAGCTTACAAATGTAAGTTAATATTATCAAAAGATAAACAGGTATTTAAAAAGTTCACCGAAATATATACTTGGTTGGTCACGTGATGATATCATGTGAAGCCAGAAGGGCTTCTCAGAAGATTTGATTACATACCAACCAATTTCATATCCCGCTCAACTTTTTAACATTGCAGTTTATTACATATATTTACAATTGAAAAGGCAAATTGATCAAAACTGCTAAAATTACTAACATTTTATGTTTAAAATAATCCAAGCGATAAGCGATGATTATTTGTAACGTCACGAAAAAGTTTATTTAAACAACAAAATGCTTCTTTAATCATTATTAATGTGGAATATGAAGGTGGCGACATTGTAGAAAATATACATAACCCACGTTAGCGGGTTATTACCTGCATGAATCATTAAAGAAAGCATTTTATTTTCTATGTTTGCATCATTTTCTTAACAAATGATAAAATCATTGGAAAAATAGGTAAAATTCACCAAATTGCTGTTAATGTACGTTAGTTAACTAAAAGAAACAGGTAAATCGTTTTCTTTGGGGATTTGAGTCTGATATCATCATGGTAATTTCGTGCAGTCCGCTATTTTTCTTAAGTTGCTGTAAGTTTCGACCAATCGATAAGCGGGGCGTGTAGATTTCAGTCCTGTCAGTTTCTACAACTGTTCTATAGATCTACAATGTATGAATTTTACTATACGTTTCCGTAAGAAATAGAAGGAATCATACTCGGTAGATGTAAATATACAGAATTGAACGTCTTCGCTATCCTAATAGTTCATATAAGGAAACGTATTTGCAAAATGTAAATAGCACGCTTTGAAAATTAACTAATATTGATTTTCCAAAAAGGGTATTTAGCTAGGAAGTTGTTGTATTTTGTATCATCATCCCTTATCACCAAATATTGTCCTGGTCTTTTTTTAGGTCAACAGAGTCACACAGAGCAAAAGGTTGGGCATAATATGTAGATTAAGGTGGTATTAAACACCGATATTAATGTGGATAAATATACATTATAATCAAAATACTTTCACCGGTTCGGTAATTTGCTCCCCCCCCAAAAAAAAATTGTTTTAATTTTTTTGGAAAAGGTTAAGATTATAAAAACTTCAGTGGTATTCGAAATAATGAGTTACATATTCGTACGAACAGCTACAACCTATTGCACTATGCTGTTAGGTAAAGATTTTATGAGAAACATGAAAAAATACTCTATTTTATTGTTTCTTTCAAAAAGAAGAGCGTCACACTATGGGGATGTCCCTTACCTTCTTAATTATGAATATGGTTTTACGCACTTGGATAAATAACAGCCTTTAGAGAATTTTAGTCTTGTTTGTAAAAAAAACCTCATACACTCTAAAATGTTAAAGATAGAAAATACGAATACATATTCTCCTTCACTACCAAGTCAAGTGGGTATCACGTGAGATATGCAAGATTTTCAATACTTGGATATTTAACTATGGCAGTATTGGAAAAGTCATTTGATGAGTTTGGACTTTGTGATGTGGACAACTCGGGTGTCAGTTTAATATAAAAAGACTTGTATACCAAACAATAGTTGTAAGAATTCTCCTATTAATAAAGATCCAAGCTGTTTAAGAGATTCCTCTTCTCCTGCAATAAAGCAGAGAAGCTGCTTAGGAGAATTTTTATTTGCCTCTCTACAAGATTTGTTCGAAGAACGCCTCGTAGAAAAATTGCTTTCTGTACAATCAGAACAGTTTCATAAATTGCAAAAGTTTGTAATAGCAGAAATAAACGCTACTATTGAGCGTTTAGACGATCTTTTTGATGATGAGACTGATGGAAAACCATCGAGAAAAAATTCAAAGGATGTGCAGAATCTTCTGGTTTGACTATAACTACTGGGGAAAAGTCCTGATACAGCAGATGCCTCAATTCTGGAAAGACTGTCCAATCAATATGATGGTAATGAAAAGTACGATTAAACAGTGAAAGAAGAACTGGCAAACATTTCAAAAGTGATGTTTTCTTGAACAAAAATGTAAGGAAGATAAAGAGAAAAGCGTAATGATTACTTTGAGAAATTCAAAATTTCTTGAAATTGTGAATCATTGTCGGTTCCAAAAGTGAACAAAGAAATATTGCGTTCGTTACCGGCCGCTGTGAGAAATTCAGATCTTAAGAGTCGCATATGCCATAGTTCCGAAAATCCGAATAGCTGACAACTTTATTAAAATGGACCCACAAGGTGAGATAGATGGAACTAATGAGATTGTTTATTGGCTCATGGAGGCCATATCTATGATGACCATGGCTAATGATGAAATAAATCACGTACGAGGAAACAATCAATGTGCTCCCCACAAAATGTTGTCACCGGGAATTTATTTGGTGACAACATTACTGATCAACTGAAAACAATCGAAGAATCAAACAAAATGAAGACATGAGGTGATAACCGCCCAAAGTCTGGCCATTTTCCTGGAAACCGAAGGGTTTTTTTTAGGATTAAAGAATTGCTGGAAAAATGGATCCAGGAAAAGAGGAGGGGGATGCCTGCGGAATTATAACAAACCAATTATTCACGATGTGTCCTTTGATTCAGTATTACCTTATGTTAATAGACATTTGGGTCTCCATTACATTCGCACCAAACTTTACTCTGTCCCTTTGAAAAAGTTAAACTATCTTTTTGAAAAAAATCAAGGAAAAGCCGCTTTTTGATTTTTCTACACCGGTATACAGACTCGGATCCATGATTATGGATATTGCTTATCATCGGATTTTTAAACCTTTTTAAAACAAACAGAAAATACTGCTCATCCTCCACTTTAGCTGCAGGTCTGTAGCTCCTGGTCTGAAAAAATTCGGATGGACGACCTGTGAGCTACAGTGCCTCCCATAGTGAAAAACTGCAATTTACGACGCACAAAAAATTGCGCTAGTGTTGGCTCAACATTCAGGTATATCGACGACGTACTATCAATTTGCAATTGTTATTTCTATACTCACGTCGACTCGATATTCCCCAGTAAACTTGAAATAAGAGATACCACAGAGTCTGCATCATATGTTTCATATTTTACTGGAAATAGACATAGATGGTAATATAACATCAAAACTTTATGATAAACGCGATGCCATTTATTCTATAGTTAACTTTCCTTCGTATAAAGCGATATATCTTCTTCACCTGCATATGCTGTTTTTGTCTCTCAGTTAATTCGATACGCAAAGGCATGCTCTGCGTATGAACAGGTTTTAAGGCGCGGCAAGCTACTGACAAACAAGTTGATAAAACCGGATTATCAACTGTCTCGTTTGAAGTCATCTTTTTGTAAATTCTATGGTCGATACAACAATCTTGTCAGCAAATACAATCTTCCACTATGTCGCATGCTGACAGACGTGTTTCATACTAATTGTTAGACCATAATTAATCACAAAATTGTCTACGGACGTTTTCCTTTTTTTCCGGATTACGACAAAGAGCACACGGCGGGTGTGATCGATCAGCAGAGGATGCTCACTCCTCCTAGGCACCTGGTCCTACCTCTATCTGTTAGGATGTCCGTGTTGCTTTGCTTTTTATTTGTATTTCGTTTTATGGATTTTTGAGATGGTTGACGGTTTGTTATTGCCATTTTTCTTATCTTCATGCACAGTGATTCAACCATGGTGAGCAATATACCTTAATAGTTTTTTTTTGAAATTCGTTTTCCAGATCCAGGTTGTTATAATTTGACAAAGACAGAAAATTCTACGTTTGCTTTACCTGACACTCTCTTGAACACGTAAGTTATCACGAGGAATTGAAGCGTAAATTAACCTATTAGCAATATATACAAAGTAATCTAGGTATGAATTTATATTATGTAGATTAGCCTGCATGAGCTTGTTAAATGACATATTATTAACATTTCTTTTTAAAGTCATAGCTTTCATTAATTTATAACAATTGACTAAATAGCACTGTACAAATCATATGCACACTTTAAATGCATAATGTAAAATATACTGAAAATTGGATTGTCAAAATTCATCACAACTTATTTCAAATTGTTTGAAAGTGTAAAAACATAAATTAAACACATTAACTTTTTTGGGTGTGTCTAATCAATTACAAATTTTCATTAAATTAAAATAAAAAATTAATGACTATATAACTCTGATATAGATCTCAATTTTAACTAACCTGAGCTAAAAGCCCAAGGGAGTTTTTCGAATTCTGTCCAGCTTACGTCAGTCTCTCTGTTCGCCTTTCTGTCTGCCTGTTAACTTTTACATTTTCAACTTTATTCAGATGGCTATGTTCGACCAAACTTGGGTAGAGGGGATTCAAACTTTTTAAAAAGGAGGGGAAATACCCTCTTTCAAGGGGAGATGATTATGAGTAATAAAAATTGTTGTTATATTTTTAAACAAAATCTTTTATACAAAAATCTCTCTGCTAAAAAAGCTGAAACCTGGACTTGAAACCTGGAAGCAGTCTCTTGTAGTGTAGATTAACATTCCTTTAAATCATGATCGTTTGGAGTAGGGAGGAGCCACAATATGCAGAGGGGTGAAAATTTACATGATAATGTACAGTACCAGTCAGACCCAACCTAACACCATAGTAAACCCCAACTAAACCCTGAGTTTACTTTTGGGGTTTACTTTGGGTTTACTCTGGGTTTACTTTTTGTAAATTTTGGTCAATTCAGGGTTTACTTTGGGTCTACTCGGGGTTTACTTTGGGTTTACTTGGAAATTGCTTTTTTGGTCAACTGTACGCACTGAAGTGTGAAACAGACACGTAATTTATCTTACAACCCTACTGCCTGTAATTCCTGCCCGTTGTGTATTCCAAATTTGCAGTTAGCGTCTGTTTTCAGAGGTGTTTCCAGAAAGTAAACCCAGGGTTTAGTTGGGGTTTACATTCTGTTAGGGTGGGTTTGATCGGTATTGTTTAGAGAAAAATATTTAAAATCTTCTTTAAAAATTAATTAACTATAAAAGCTGTAACTTGTGTTGAAGCAATCTTAACTGATGTAGATTAAAGTTTCCTCAAATCAAGATCAACAGGAGTAGGACCACAAAATGTGGGGGGAGAGGTCGAAGATTTACCTAGTTATATATAGAGAAAACTCTTGAGACTTATTCCTCTCAAAACTAATCTACCAGAAAAGCTTTAACTTGTGTAGGAGCATCCTCTGGACATGCAGATAAAGCTTTGTTTAAATCATGATCCCCAGGGGTAGGTCGGGCAAAAACAGTTGGTCAAACTTTTATAGAAAAGTATATAGAGGAAATGTTGTTAAGATCGTCTATAAAACTATTTGACAAGATAAGCTAAAACTCGTGTTGAAGCATTCTCAGAGTGTGCAGATGTACGTTCGTTGAAATCATGATCCTTAGGGTTGGGTAGGAACGCAATGGAGGGTGGGTTAGGTAGGTTTTATATAGAAGTATAGGAATAAAACGAAGAAAATCTGTTTAAAACATTTTCCAAAACTACGATTACAAAGAAATGAACAGGGTTACATTAGGGGGTTGAACTGTAAAACAAGAATGATATGGAAAATGTTTGAAATCGTCTTCTCAAAAACTGATTAGCTACAGTACCGATCAGACTCAACCGAACATTAAGTAAATCCAGACTTAACCCTGAGTTTACTTTCGGCGCTTACTCTCGATTTACTCTTGGTTTACTTGAGCAGGCACAGTAAACCAAGAGAGTAAACCCCGAGGCAGACAATAAATGTGTATTTGTAATATACAAGAAGTGTGAATTACAGGCAGTAAGATGAATAGATAAAAGATGGGTCAGCTTTACATTTCAATGTTGAAGAGGATACCAAAAGCAAAGCGCGAGTAAACACCCCCCCCCCCAACAAAACTCTAATGCCCATATTCACACCTATGTTTAAACCAGGTTTAGCTGTAAGAAGGACTCACATTTTCACACATGCTTCTCAGGAGTGAGCTCTTCTCAGGAATTTGTTTAAATGTTAAAGATAGTATTATTCTAACTATGGAAGACCACATAGGTGGGGTACAAAGGCTTGAACGTATTGACCAACTGTTTGTTAGACGACCAAGAACTGTCCGTGATAGATTAGATCCATTTCTTTTTTATGATGAGGAAGATTTTCTTGTGTGATTCCGTTTTTGTAAACGTGACACTCTCCTTATAATGGACATGCTTGGAATATAAATATAAAGCTTCTTCCCATTATTTTAAAAACAATTGCTGAAAATACTTCAAATTCATTATGCATAAATTTCAAATGCATGCCTAAAACATCCTCAAGTCAAAGCTTTGCATGATGTTTGCTATCTCTGTAGAGAACATGCTATACTTTTAGCAAACCTGCATTACGAACCCCGATATCCTATAAAACGTACATCATATATTTTGATAAAGTCTATCCAGGTAATAGTTACAACTACAACACCGGCATTTTCATTACTAAAATCTGCGTGCTGATAGTATGCTGTAACAGACTGCATAATAATCTACCTGGTACTTAAAATCTAGGTCACATAGATAGATTGACCCATCAATATATATATTCAGATACAGGTTTGTATTTACTAATGGCTTCCGTTTCCAACGGAAGATCTTATTGTTTTCGTTCTCTCTCTTCTTATTTTTTCCCCCAAATTTTGTGCACGAGTTTTCTCGAAATGTATTCGACCGATTTCGACCATTTGTTCACAGATATTTGGACGTGATCTTTACTTCATTCATTTTTGTTATTTTTTTCGCAGTCAATTTCGTTACCGAGTTATCGGCCATTTTGTAATTTTTGACAACCCATTTTATGCAGCTAAAAACTCGGAAATCATAAGATATGAAATTTTCAGGATAAGTAGACTTTAGTTTGAAGTTGTGCAACATGTAGTTGTTTAACGCCTGTTGCGCCATATTTTGGAGCTCGCCTGGGCACAAAAATTAGGTACGAATTTTCATTCAAAATTTACATACGTTTTGATCTATATCTTTTTATCACTTGATATTTTGTTAAGACATATATTACAAAAGTAGTAAATAATCAAAAGTTCTTTCCAACAAAATCAAGAAAAAGAGGCAGGGCCCTTTTTTTAGGGGCCAAGACACCTGTAAACTCTATAACAAAAAACTTAAAAGCGATAAAGGTATTGTAATCTATTATAGAAGCAAAGTTGTTGATATTACCAATATATATTAGAAAAAATTATTGCCACGCCCATTTATTACGTTATTAAGGAATTTTAGGGGCTAAAGTACTGAAACTTTGACACAATATATCTAGAGAAGTAGATAATTTTGTTAGGCATCATAGAAGAGAAAATATTTGCATTAATAATTAAATTAATTCCACTTATCCAAACACCAATGCCTGTCCCCAATAAGGATCTAGAAGACTGGCCCCAAAAATATTCAATCATTTGTATCTCAAATAAGAACAACAATTTTAAATGGGTGAAAGAACAACAAAAATGTTAGTATTCTTAAGACCTTTTCAAAGAAATAAAGAAAAAGGGGCTGGCTCCTTAAAAAAGGGGCCAAGACACTCGTAAACTCTATTAAAATTACTTTAAAAAGATAAAGATTGTGTAATGCATTTAGAAGCAAAGTTGTTGATAGTAACAATATCTATCAGAAAAAATCAATGTCACGCCCATTTATTACGTAATTGGGGATTTTTAAGGGCCAAAGTACTTAAACTTTAACACAATATATATAGAAAAGGAGACACATTTTGTTAAGCATTGTAGATGAGAAAATGTTTGTATTGATGATTCTAATCGATTCCGTTAATCAAAACACCAATGTCTTTCCCAATCAGGGATCTAGAGGGCTGGTCCCTAAAATATTCAATCATTTGTATCTAAGACATGAACAACAATTTTAGATGGTTGTAAGAACAAACAATGTTAGTATTCCTGGGACCTTTTGAATGAACTTAAGAAAAAGGGGCTGGCCCCTTAAATTAGGGACCAGGAAACTCGTATAGTCTCTTACACATACCTTAAAACAATAAAGATTTTGTAATGCATTATAGAAGCAACGTTGTTGATCGAAACAATATTAGTTTGTAAAACTTATTGCCACACCTATTGATGACGTTATTAGAGATTTTAGGGGACTAAAATCCTAAATCTTTAATGTGCTGTATCTGAAAAAGCAAAACTCTTTGTTAAGCATTTGAAAGGATATAGACAATCGTATACATTATCTGAAAGGAAGGGTTGAGTGGAAATTCTGAAATTTCATTGATATTTTAATGGCATCGTTTTAAAAAATTGAACGGAAGACCTTCTCATTACCCGTAACGAGATCGTATCTAGTTTTATATTAATTTTGGTGGGAAAAATAAAACATTCATATATATATTTTTTTTTGGAGGGAAAATAAGCCATTTTTGCTGCAAACAAGATACAAAATAGCATTAATTATATATAGAACATATAATCTATATAAATAAATAAAGTCTGTCTGTCTGTCTGTCTGTCTGTCCGTCTGTCCGTCCGTCCGTCCGTCCGTCCGTCTGTCTGTCTGTCTGGGCGTCTCGTAATCTTCAAATATATTGTATTTACATTTTCTAGATCCAAAAATGAAGCTAAGATGGGCATTCTTCTCGGATTAATAATTCCAATTATCATCATATTTGTCTTGGCTTGTGCGAGTCTTCTGATTAACTTCAGGCTCGAAAGAAACAAACATAAAGGTGATTTTTAGAAATGTGTATTTTACCTTTCAAAGACTTAAAAAAAAGAAGAAGAAATACAATGACTGGTAAAATCCTATTTTCACCAAAATAGATTCAAAATTTACATTTACTTTAAGTTTCAGTTAGTAGGATTTTACCAAAAATGTATTGTGTGTTGTGGAGTTTTTGACAATTCAGTTGGTATACCAACGATTTAATTAAATTATGAATTTTAATATTTATTATTGACACTTCGACGCATGAATAACATGTATCATTGTTACTCACAAAATTGCCATTGTACGGATTTTCCATCTGTTTTTCTTTCTGTACTCTGTCAAATTGATATAGTCTAGACACACATAAAAAAAAACAACTACTGCATTATTTGCTTATGACATCTTTTAATGCAAGCGCTTATGGACCAGCTACAAATGAATGTATCTGAAATAAACTTGCAGAGGTCTACAGTCTATATTTGCTACAAATTTGCTGCATACTCCCTAAACGTTTGATAACATAACGCATGCATGAAATATTGCATAGTTTATTTAACCCTGCTTTGTTACAATTGTGCCTTACACGTTAAACAGTTTGATTGATTAACTTCTATTTTGAACTTTATTACTTGCATCGATCATGATTTTATCGTATTTGATCACATTAACGTTTATAGAGACTTCAAATGAATGTATCTGAAATAAACTTGCAGAAATTTTCAGTTTGTATTTGCTACAAATTTGCTGCAGACTCCCTTAACGTTTGATAAAATAACGCTTCGCATGAAATACTGCATAGTTTATTTAACCCTGCTTTGTTTACAAATGCGCCATAAACGTTAAACATTTTGATTGATTAACTTCTAGTTTGAACTTTATTACTTGCATCGATCATTATTTTATCGTATTTGATCACATTAACGTTTATAGTGACGTAAAAACAAATGGACGGTTGATGATTGTGAATTGAAGTAGTACAAAATGAAAAAGCATATGTTTCCAATTTGAATTTGATAGATATTGATATTCAGTGGTATTTAACCAAGGTATGCGTTTGCACGCAATGCAATTATTTGTTTTAAAAACAAAAATTACCATTTTGGGTATATATATATTATTATGCAAATTCTTTTACAACTCATTGCCAAAGCATTGGTATTTAGCTGCACGGTAAAGAAAAGGGAGATTGATTTTGTAACGCTATTTTCAGTATTTAATACACTAATGTTTTTTGGTACTAGGCTGACATTATTTTGTTGATAGCAACTTTCAAAATTTAGTCGCTCTCTGACGGTTTGGCGACATCAAAAAAATTGCCAGTCTTAAATCCACTATATGCATACATGTAATTGCATTTCGAAAGAGTCCTGCTTTCAGTTCTTCAATTATTTGCTTAAACTTTAGTTTTCTTTTAAAATCGTGATTAACATTACTAAAAGGTTTGGCGATTTTCCCTATTATTAGATAAAATACAAGATGTAATAAATCTTAAGCTAGTAACGAGTATTAATTGATTGTGTTAATAATCCTTTTGTTTACTTTGATTTTAAAGATGATAATCCAGAAAAAGGAGGAGAAGCAAAAATTACACCGAGTAGAATGGACCCAGAAAAAGGTTACATATGTGCATCAAAAATTCATTTCATGTTAAAACATTTTTTTAAACATAATGACCTTCCAACGGTTACGCCAGCAACCAATTTGTTGTGTTATTTTGTTTTATTTTACTCCAAGGTGTATTCATGTATGAAATATTTATGAAATGCACAGCAAGTGAGTGACTTTGCGTGATCAGACCACTATATACAAAAAGTCATGTAAATTTTTGATTCCTACATACATGTAATTACAAATATTCTGGGAAAAAAATGAAAAAAAAATCGATGGTTCATGTGAGCCTATATGATCACCTAATGTTTGTTGTCCGTCCGTCAGTATGTATGTAAAATTATTTTACCTTTCAGTATTCTTTTTGAAACAACCGTGACCAATTTTACTGAACTTGGTATAGGATAAACAATTGAAAGATGATACTAATTTTTTTAAAATAGGGGACCAAACGCCTTTTAAAAGGGAGATATTCATAATTATATGCTTAAAGTTCGTGTCTAAGAAAATTTTCCTTTCAAGAACCGAGGTTTCCGAAGCAGAGATGATTATATTTCCTTCAAACTTACCTTTAAAGTAAATATTCTGATTATAAGTCTTTTTGGTAACTACAAAGTTACAAATTGTAATATAACAATTCACGCATCCTTAGGTTGTGGATGTTTTAAATGGCTAAAAACGTGACTCGTTGATACAAGCACTATTGAAAAAAGTTGTGTAAAGTTTGAAAATGTATTTCATAATACGAATCACTTTTGATTCACTTGGAACATATATACAACCACTTTTTAAAACTATTTTTTAGAGAAGTAGTTAGTATTAAACTATAGATATAACTTTGTAATCACGATTGAAGCACAGGTACATGTAGAGAGAAAAACAAGTAAAAAGCTGTCAATATGACAGCAAACCGGCTTTCTTTTTTGTGAATTGTATTCGTAAACACTATCGCATCCAGAGTAATGGAATACCTTATATGCAATATTTTGCCAAAGATTGACAAAGTTCAGAAGCTGGTAATTTTTTCATTAATCATCAAAAACCAAAACCCCAGCAATATGCACACTTCCGATATATATGTAAAATTGATCTGCAAAAGAACAACTTTCTATCTTGAAAACTTTAGGAGGAGTTATCCGTTCAATAGGGGTCCTTATATGCATTGGTTTGCCAAAAAAAAAATGACGTTTAAAAGCTGAAATTTTTTCATTAATATGTAAACCTCTAATGTATGAACATTTGATCTCTGAAAGTCTGCCATGTTCAATTTCCTGTTAACATACTTTGTGAAAAGTCTCGTCGTGTGAGCACAAGAATAAATGTCACCATGCGTTTAAAAATATTAATTATTAGCATTAATGTAAGATTAAATGAAAGATTCAAATTAACATAACCAATTTAATATAAACTAAAAAAAAACAATGGTGCATACAGTCAGACGGACGGACAAACCAATTCAATATATTTGAATTAAAGTGGAGGACAATACCAATCACCCCCCCCCCCCCTTCAAAGAATGGATGACAGATTGCTTTACTGCTGTCCATCTGTCTGTCGGTCCATCGGTCAAACAATATTTTCTGTATATTTTTTATTCGCAAAGCATGTACATATTGAATTAAAATTTATTGTATAGATTTCGCATAATAATATCTAGGTCAAGTTCAATTTTGGGTACAATCAAGTTATTTCAACAGAGTTATATTCCTTTGGACTTAAAGAAAAGAATCAATGAATTGCACTTTCCGTTCATTTTATTTGCAAATGTTTTGAAGGGAGGGGGCATACGTGTTTAACAAACAACTCTTCAATCGTAATTGTATTGATGTGGTTTAAACATATTTTATTGTATATTCAATACACAGTTTCAGTACAAGTTTTGACAACCTCTAGGTTTTCATCCTAACATAGATAATTATAATTTGTAAATATCATAAAACATTAAATTTCTATTAAACAAGAATGTAAAGAAAAAATATGAAAATAAAATATTATATATTTCTCAATCTGCAAGAGTTGGTTACATATTTCTAAACAGCAGTGAATAACATTAGTTTCTCAATCTAAGTTGTCATTACCTTACGTGTGCCTAAATGGTATACTTGGAATAGGCTCTTAATGAACTTTTTCTTGCATTCAAAAAACGTTGCAAACAAATAATTTTTGTTTCTTTCCAAATGTGTTTCAGTAATGAGTAAAGAGTAATAGTTATAATGATAATAATTATTCACTTCCACTTAATTTTTTTTATAAATATTTCAATAGTGGTTGTACTTCAATAGTGGTTGCAAAGTAATACTTTTAATAAAACACATCTTTAACCGCTTTTGAAATAGAATTTAATAGTGGATGCATTCAAATAGTGGTCGCAAAGCGATTCTTCTGTTGACATACATCCTAGATAACTTTTTTTTCAATAGAGGTTGTATTTCAATAGATGTTGCAACACCCATTAACTAATACCTGATCCTTAGAAGGTGTTTAAACTTTATTATAAAAAATTATATGCAAACTGTTCAAAAGTCTTATTCTAAAAAACTGCAACGTTAAGATTTGTGATATAACAATGCAAAAAAATGTCAAATGGTAAAAATAACGAATTATGCAAATATTTATTAATACTGTGGCCCCAGGAGATGTTCAATTTTCAACATAAAAATGTATATAAAAACTACACTATATTAGAACACAATGCACTAGTTTCATATCCCTACATTAGTTATTTATTATAGGAGCAAAGATTAATTTTGGTTTTTTATTGCTTTAATCAGTTAACGTTAAACAAGCTGTTAACAGGGGTTTTTCAACTTGAAAAATTGCATTTATTATCAGAGTCAAATGTGTATTTTTTATTTTTATTTTATAAGACTTGTGATAAAGATTTCATACGTATATTAAAGATATTGATCCTGACAAAAATGAGAGTGAAAGTGTTCCACTGAAAGAAACATACACAGAAAAAGGTAAATATGTACAATGTTTAAAAAAACCTATTTTAAATGGCATCCATGAATCATGCTGACCCGCATCTCTTTAGATGATTGAGGAGCATTGAAAGTTCTTATTTCGCAAAAATATTTCCCGATAATGTGCCATGATCTTGTCCCGAGGTCATTTGTGCAAATTCAGTGTCATTGTTTAAAAAATGCATAATTCTGTTTAGGTCATTTTGTAATGAAAAATGGTTTTATCAGAAGCTAAAATTTGACATGAAAATTGCTGGTGACCTGTAAATATGTCCTGACTTTGAGCTTTGATCAGTTGTGCAAGTTCAAGGTCACTTTAAGAAAAATGGTACATCCATTACTTTCCAGTAGATGAATACCAATTTATGATATTTCTTAGCGGGGGTTTCATTTGTGAGCTTGACCACAGTACATCACGTTTGTTAAAGCTTTTGGTAAGAAATAATTTATCTAATGTATTATGTATGTTTTGATAATATTTAAAGATACAAAGAATACTGTGTGTATGCTAGTAATAAACTTCCAGCCTGTCCCCATTATATTTAATTCTGATATGGCCAATAAATGTATTGCTTCGGTTATGGCTCCAATTAAATAAGATGACGTTTATGAATCAATTAATGTACGTGTAGGTTATAAATCCATTGATTGAGCACTTTTTTGTCACATATATGAGAATCGTTGTGCCCTCTTGTCAGCAAATTGAATCTGGTTAAGTAATTTATGATTGTACCGTACATTATATATTATACCATAAAATATTCTATCAATCAATTGACTCCTTATTTATATCTGTAGTTTTCAGGAATAAGAACTAATTCTTTGATAAATGAATGAACATAAAGGGATGATCAAATACGTTCTGATGTAAGCAAATCCACTAAAGCCCAAAACTCTTTGTGATAGATTTGATATATTCAATCACGCCAAACCGTATTTTATCACCTCATGACATTCAAATAATGATTTCTTAATACTTCGCAGGGGTGTTAAGGAAGCATATGGAATCTGAGTTACATGTAATCCCGTGAAATCACATGTCTTAGTTATAATGTACATATTCAAATATCTAGGCAACGAAAAACAAATAAAAAATACTGAATTTTTTAAAGAAATTAGTTTGTAGTACGTAGTATTACGTAGATTTACACATTAATGACGTCATAGCTAAACGTTGAATGTCGTGTGATTTGATCGGAAAGCATTGTAAACATATTCAAAATATAAATTATCTTAGAGCTCTAATAAAGTATTGATTTATTGAGAATTAAACATAAGAATACTTGGAGAGAAGTTAATTTATCAATCATTTGCTAAAAGGTATGTAAATTTGCTTTTATTTCTCGGCCAGGCATTCCTCTATCCTTATTTACGATATAAAATTCCGACTAGAACAATACTACCAAGTATAAATTGGACTTGAAGTTGTATATGCAACGTTAGTTTGATCAATGCTTAAATTAATCAAAGTACTGAAGTACTGTCGGGAGTTGATTTTATTAATTATTATTAATTTTAAAATCAACCATATGTTATTTGCCTGGCAAGTAATTTTATAATCTGTATTTGAATTATTTTTATAATATGAGTTCGCGAACTTTTCCGACAAGAATTTCGAGAAAACCCCATATGAATCATGTTGTGTAATATTTAAAGATATTATTAATAGTCAATTTTTGAGTTACCGTTTTCCGGAAATAATTCTAACATTTAGTTCGCACATAAGTCACGTGATTTTTATAAAAATGCAGGGCGCACCACTCCCGGTAAAATTGTTTATATTAGAAACGACATCGTCTGCTACGACATGCCGCGGTATTACTGTGTCGCTGAATGCTGTTCTTCCGATTCAAGGAAAAAGGGGAGGTATGGGTATACGGCAGACGTAGAATTCTTTCCTTTTCCCTGTCAAAGCATCGACAAGTACGCAGGAAGTGGCTTGAATTGCTAAGACGCCATGACTTCGAACCTACTCGACACGACAGGATATGCTCTATGCACTTTGTTGACGGTCAACCAACATAGGACCACCCATACCCCGAGCTTTTCCGTTACAATAACTTTAAGTACTCGTTGGGAAATCGAGGTACATCTTTCATTGAAAAGAGGTCCCTTCAGAAAGCCGCAAATAATAACAACAAAGTTACGTCTGATCAGGAGAATGAGCATTGACCTACTCAGGCTACTGCAACGGATATTCTTTTAGTGGTATGTACTCTATTCGAATCACAGTATATTTCTTTTTGAACAATGATTCTAAATCAATGACACACTAATACATACGCTTCAATTCTAAATTTGCATACAGGGCCTATATAGGGCATACAAAAAAGAATGTACGTTGCACTAATTATGTATTTGTAGGATTTAGATGATGCATATGGAGAACAACTCTTTCCATTCCCTGTCAATAAGGAAATCACTGTGCAATCCATACCAGCAGTAGAACCAACAGCAAGTATGTCGATTTGTTTTAATAAATGTGAACCTAATGTATTGAAGGAAAAGAGGAATGAGTATACAGATACAATGGACCGGGAATCGAATCCGGGACCCCTGCAGCTCTAATCAGGAGCTCTACCACTGAGCTACCCAGGGCGATATCCACGGTCTATATAGCCCCAAATACTACTCTAATAATGCAAAAAAAAAAAGGCCAAACTTAATCTTATTAAAAAATAGTAATAATGCAAAGCTAATGCTAGTAAATAATAATTACATATTGTTTAATTTTTTTTTTCAAATTTTAGCTCCCAGTGATCATGATTATTGTTCATATGGGAATGAAAAGGCCCATCCCCAGACTTGTAATGCAGAATGCCAGACGAACTTGACACTACAGGACATGGAAAAGTCTGAAGCTGAACTGCTGCAACTGAGGGTGACATTTAGGGACAGGGATGATCTGAACCGATACTTGCTTGTGGACAAGATGACAGACAGTGATAGTTCTGTCAAGAGTTACTTGATTGCCATCGGTCGTTACTCTATTTGGAATCTTTGGTATGAATAATGCCTAATACACAATATAAGTACATGAAATAAAATAAAAGTTTGACTATATCTATATTTACAAACCAATAATGATGTGTATGAAAAATAGTGCTTCAAATTATAATAAAAATATTCTATGAACAAATTGGTGCTATAAGCTTAAGTATGATTAATATTTTTAACTTAGTTTTTTTATTACTTTTGCAGCAATCCTTGACAATGGCATAATGGACAGGTGGGTCAAGAGTATACAATGCAACGCCAGAGAATCCCTCAAGAAGACTGGACCAAACAGGAAGCTGACACGTTTTCACGAATTCCTTCTAACACTGTTTAGACTTAGATTAGCTTTACCAACTTTTGTCATAGCAGATATTTTTGGGATTATATGAATGTTGTGTTTGCACCTCTTTTGAAAAGACCATCTGCTAAATATATGTAAAAGTTTTTGCCAAAATGTTTTAAATCAGTTTTTCCCAAAACAACTTGCATAATTGATTGTACTAAAATTTTGATTGAACGGTCTTCCACTCCAACAGCACAGTCTAGAACATACAATTCTTATAAGCAGAAAAATACCTTTAAAGCTTTAGTTGATGTCACTCCTTTGGGAGCCTTCATGTTCATTTCAAATCTTTGGGGTGGAAATTTATCAGACAGGTACATAACTGGGCACTGTGGATCTTTAGATATTGTAAAACCTGGTGATGAAGTGATGGCAGATAGGGGTTTTTTGATAAGAGATTTACTGTTAGAAAGAAAGGCTACATTGAATATACCACCTTTTACCTAAATTTTCATGGGGGGAAGGTAAACATCTCATTGCACATGATGTTAAAACAAAAAAAAATTGCAAAGCTTCATATCCATGTGGAACGAGCAATTGGTAGATTAAAGAACTACAAAATTTTATCTCACACTATTCCATTGAAAATAAAACCTCTGTGTAACAAAATTGTTAAAGTGTGTGCCTTTATAAGCAACTGTCAGCAACCTTTAGTGAAATGAGAAGTGAGAAAATAATTGATTGTATCAGTTGAAACTATTGGTCAATGTGTGATTTTTATAGCAATTATCAGGAACTTTTAGTAACATAACATTTAACAAGATACCGATAGTTAATTGTATACTTGAAGAGTGCAAATTGTATGCATCTTAAATGATAAATGAAAATTTACTCATGTAACAGAATGGTCATTGTTTTTATTTTTTCTAACGAAATTTCATTGGCCAGATATTGCTTGTTTAGACAAACGTAAACAGCCAAACACCATAGAAATTGGTTTAAAAGAACAATAAATATAACATACTAGTATTTGGAATAAACATGACCTTAGTGTTTTTATGCAAATGGTACATAAAACATTATGAATCGAACTTTATGAGAGTTGATCAAATGATTGACTACAATCAGGGAGTTTCATTTAATGCAACAGTGTGTTTACGACGTATTTATCAAAAACATTGTTGCATTTCTGAACAATGTCAAAAAACATATCACCATCAAAATTTATTCTGTCAATAATAATTCCCCTTCATGTAAAGAAAACAAAATCACACCATAAGGATTTGCAAATTCCCATTTGCCCCTGAATTTGAACATACCATGGTGAAGTATGCTTAAACCGAACATCATTGTTTTCATCAATGTAAAGATGGTAATGATCATCTTTACAGGCCTTTAAGGGTTCGATATTTTGATATGTAAAACAACAATTAACCTCAAGGAGCCCCACTCCACAACATTTGCAAGAAACTTTTCCATCTGGTAAAGCTCCCATAAAAGGATATTGACAAACCACATTGATCTACTTTTAAATTCTTGTGTGATTTTTTTGTGTTTTTCAAAGAGCTGTTGTCTGGCTACAGGTTCATACTTTTTACCAAAGGTTCATACTTTTTACCAAATGCAAGGGAAGGTACAAGAGAATGAGAACTATCTACAGAAGAGCTAAGTATTTTCTTCAAGATATAATTTTCAGGATTGTCGGTAAATTTAAAATGCATGACAGAAGGAAAAAGTGATGCTGTAATCCTGCCATATCCTATGTTCGATCCAGGCAGTGTTGTCAGACTGACTTCTAGTAATCTTTTCTATTTCTAATACAACATCTGATGTGTTAATCATTTTTAAATGTTCTAAAATGGAACATTTAAGTGACAGTGTTTGTAAGGCAGTTTTTAGTGTAGGAACATCAATTTCATCATAAGAGCTGTCATCACTTGGAGGATCTAAAACTTGTAAAAGTAATGAGTTGCTAGATTTAAACAGAGTTAATATATTTTTCTCAACCTCCCTTAAATTGATCTCAACACAAGGAGAGTAATTTTTGGGAGTTGGCATAACTTTTTTTCAGTGGTTGTATTTTTCTGCAAATCAATGTTGTCTATCTCTATTGGTTCAGATGTCTTCTTCGGCTTGTCCCACATACACACAGTGTCAGTACTGTACATGCCTCTGAATAGCGATCCTTGTGCCTATCACTAAAACTCACCAGGGAGAACAATAGGGCAACACAGTGTTTACATGTCCCATTACCTCTGAAAAGGAAAATGCAAAATATTATCAAGTAAATCATTGATATTGTTCTCATCAAACAAATTCAAATGGATTGGATGACAGAATGATATGATAAAATGAAGATGATAAATCATACCAGTTTCATACCAGATGAATGGTTGGTTACATGAAAATGTATCGAAATGGTTACCGCCAAGTTTCCAGCACTGGGGTAGATGATAGGTGATGTATGAATGTGAAGTCAACGAGTAAAGTACAAAAATACCCATTTAAATTAAGAGCCTCTTAAGAACTTCTCTCAGTTGCAACACAAAAATGAGAAAAACAATGTCCGAAAATGCTATTAATGAAAGGAAAATAAATGCAGAATCTATAATTACATGTATTACATCATATTCATAATATCATGCACAAAATACTGATATACAAAACTTGCTTACACAACACAAGAACAACAACCAAATGTCTGTCCGTTAGTTTTCAAGAGTACCCAAGTGAAATATGGGGCTTCAGTCTGCCTAGTTTCTGGTACACAGCATGCCTTCACATAAAAGTATGGTGAAGAATCTGATACCTCCGCAATAGTTACATCACTGATGTGGTTGTCTCTGTGTAACTTGTAACCATTATCCATCATGTAGGACGTTAATCGTGAAGCTTCCCATCCACAATCATTCAGGAGATACACCATGACGTCACATGACTCAACTGATGGTAATGTTGCCAAATTTACTGACCACTTTGTAACATCCCCTATTGGCAAAATATCCTTCTCAGTACTTCCACTTTGCAACTCGTCTAGGAATTTAAAGATAATCAAACTGAATGATATTAAATTTATTATGTTTAACCTTTTTTTATCTACCACCTCTATACAATACAATGTATTTTATTGTATAGAGGTGGTAGATATAAAAGGTTGAAAAACTTCATGACGAGCTCCTGTGCGTAACGTGCATAAATTGGCTAGACATTGAATTAACAAAATTTTAATCATCAATAAATTCACGTATGATGTAATGAAGTTCATTATAGACCTAACTTTTCACATTGCAATAATTCATTTGAAGGATTTAATCGTAAAGTTTATGTATTGTATTAGTGTGACGATTTCAACATTTTCAAATGGACTGCATTTTTAGAATTCCAATACATTACCTAATTCGTCGTTTAAAACTTTCAATTCTAATTCCTCTGCAAGTTTGCATAGCCCTAAAAGGTGATTTCTTCTGTAAAAATGACAGGTAACCCCGCAATTCTGTAAAAACTGCTTTAATTGTGGCACTTTGAAACTTTCGAAAGTCATTTTTGGGAAACCGGATGTTGATATGCCCGCATCGAGTACAAACTAAATGTTAGAATCTTGCCGGAATACGGTAACTCGAAAATGGACTATTCCATCAAACTGTGTATCAGTAATCGAAATGTTTCTAAATATTGTACACGTCTGGATCCAAGCAATATTGAAATCAAGTCTCGTTCAACAAGACGCTCGACTGTCTCCGTTAATCTCCGACTACAAAGAGAGACTCTCTGCTTGTCGGAGATTTACGGAGACAGCCGAGCGTCTGGTTGAACGAGACTATATTGAACTCTTGCGTAGGAATACATGCAACTACAAAAAACAATTAAATTGTTCGTACTGTATAAAATCTGACTATTTTCAAAGTATTTATAAATATTACGTTTCTTTTGGAAAACAATGGTACAGCATACAGTACACAGAATTTATCTATTATTTTCAAGATCTACCTCTTGTCAGCGGTGATGATTTGTGCTTAGGTCCAAACACTGTTTCACTTTCGGTTTGCCAGAGTAAGTGCATAGGAGAGTTCATTAAAATCAACCCCCAAAAAGTGCTGCTGGAATCGCATGTGTTGTTTTGATGCACCATACCGTTTTCCGTGCAAACTTTATAAAAGTTGGGAAGGTTTTGGGAGAGCCGAATGAATAACTATTTATTTAAGGAGAACATAGAATTCTAGCAGCGGTTTTGATCAAACGATGAGATGTTTTGCCTTCACTTGGTATCAGGCTTGGGGTAATGCTAAATGTAATGGTAATGCATTGCAATGCATTACATGTTTTCAAAGTAATGCTAGTAATGCCAAAAAAATAGCATTACAAGAAATGGTAATGTAATTCATTACTTTCCAAATCTAGTGTAATGCTGGCATTGCATGGCATTACTTTGCATTACAATGCTTAATTATGCATGTTTACTTTTAAAAATGTGATGAATAAATGAATAGCTGAAATTGAATTTGATTAAATTTATTTCAAAGAAGAAAGAAACAATTTTTGAAATAAAAATGTTTTAGTTCTATAATTAAAATAGATTTTTTAAAATTCATTTTTAAATTGTTAATTTTACTAGATATGACAACAAAATTTCATAACTTTTTTAAGAGTGTTGTTATTAAGAGTTTTAAATCATTTAAACAATTTTCTCCAATTAGTTTGCACTTCAATAAAGAATGTGCCAACAACATGCCCCCAGGATAATCTAAGTATGAAAACAATATACTATTATCAGAATTGCTACACACCCCAATCCCCATTCTCTTCGCTATGTCCCAATAAAAAAGAGGACAGACATGTACCTTTAAAAGGAAATAGAATGCACTGTCCATCCATGATGAAAATGAAAATCACTTCCAATATTATAATCCATTTGAAAATAGTTTTACTTATTATTCCTTACATGATGCACTTAAAAGATGAACCCTTTGAAACTCTGATCATAAAGTGCAGTATAAAGAAATCCGATTAAAATATATTAAGAAATATAACTGCATAAGAAAATCCCTCTGTTTATAAATTAATACAATTAAGTGTCCACATTTATGAAGATTTGTGTAATCTTGGGAAATATCTTCATTTAGCTTTTAATAACCGCAACAATCCATAAATTGTGACTGTTATGCACGTAATTCTGTGTCTCTTTATCTGACATTGTATCATGCCTAATGTCTATAACTTTCATTTTACTTATGTAATATATTGTTCATAATGCCACAAAATGATTATATTTTAAGCAAATAAAGAATGACTCTTGTATGGTCATTGAATTTGAACCTGATACTGATCATGAACCTGTAGGTATGTTAAAGAGTGTTTTATATTTGAAACATTTGCAAAAACGCTTTATTACAAAAAATGTAGTTTTACCTTTTTAAAACAAAGTAATGGTAATGTTAATGCATTACTTTACTCATGTAATGGTAATGTAATGCATTACTTCAAGAAAATCAAGTAATGGTAATGGTAATTTAATGCCCAAATTCTTAAAGTAATGGTAATGTAATGCATTACTTTACAATGTAATTCGCCCCAAGCTTGCTTGGTATGTTCATTTTTTTAAAAACAGCGGGGTAGTGTTGTTCTATCTCATTTTATGTTAAGGAATATACGTAAGCTATTTATAGTTGTCTTGTGATAATGCACTAATGTGGCAGTAATGTAATACCCTATTTTATTTTAATGATATTTATTTTAAAGGATAATACTAAGTCTTTGATCTTATTCAAAATAGTTATTTAATTTTAGGATTTTGAATATAACAGTCAATATAAGACGCTAAATTGCCCACATGTTTCCTTAATACCCCTGCGTTATATTCATATAATTTGTTTGATTTAATACTAAATTAGTCATTTATGAATTGTATTCGATTATACAATATATTTTTTTGTGTCTTTATTTTTATCTTATTTTTATCGGGTCATTTTATTTTCCTTAATCCCAGTCCGCCATATATTTTACCCTTGAAGGTCGTGCAGTTACATTGTACTATTTTTAATTTTTGCATAATGGAAATCATAACTACCCATTAATAAACCAAGGGTATTTTTTTAAGGAACTAGACTTTGACCCGTGCGTGCACGGGTCAAAATTGCATATGATATCGAACATTTACGAAATAGATACATCGACACATCGTATTGTTGACATTTAAATAACCATGCTTTAAGCCTTCGATAATGCTATTCATTTCACTACACTCTGTTTAGTTAAAATAATCTAACTGTGTCTCAGGACAAGCCCTCACTACAGTTAAAATGCCTCCCATATAACCGTAATGCAGCAAAAATTGCCAAATAACTCCGAAATGATTTTAAAGAAAATTAATAAAGTTGCATTGAAAATAACAGTCAGATTCATAACAAACCATTTTGCGGCTGTAAATACCTTTTATCTAAAAAATTATTTCATACTAAAGAAGCTAGAGTTACCTCTATTACTTTCTGTGATGAACAGAAAATATATTAAATTTTAAATGAAAATTTACACGTATTTGTATCATCGTTTCTGAGTTTATCCATGCTATTGTGATATTGTTGAAACATAAACTAAAGAGTCTCCCGTGATTAAGGTATTCCCGTGTTTAAGCATGAATGTAATGCGCATGCGCAGGATTGTAAAATCAAGAAAATCCAGATGATTTCCGGTTTTTTAAAAAGAAATTTCGTTGATTATTAATTAGTAAAGCTTGATTGAGAAAAAAACCCAAATTGGTTATCTTCAAGTATCAATGATGTTTAAAATATAATAAACAAAAGACAGTACGCTTCTGATTTATCGGTATTAAAGCCCAAAAATTCGAGTCTATTATTTTAATATAGTAGTATAGATAAGACGTTATTCTTCGAGTATTATAAGGCGATAATACAAGTTGAGATATGGTTAAATCTAATAAAGCCCGAGGAGTTTTACGATGAATTTCATTGCACCCCAACCGATATTTGTATCTCGTGATACTCAAAGGAAGAAAACAACTCCTTAACTAATAAAATGTATCATCATTTTGAGAACTTTACTTGTTTACTTAGTGTATTGTAGAAAATTTAAACCTTATAAATATCGTCGCATAAAAACAAAGAATAGCATTTCTTCTTTTTCTTTCAAGGAGTTTACTTTTAAAAAAACGACAACAGTTGAGGAAGGAGAAAAACCTGGTAAAATATTATCATTAGTGGGTCTCGTGTACCCGCAAAGACTCCGAGTTGATCCGTAGCAAGTAGTTCTAATTTACAATTTTTAAATGTAGACATATTGAACGTTGTCCTCTTTGTTTTACATGTTTGATTAACCCACGTATACTTCTTTAAATATTACATCGAAATTTATGTTTCAAAGATGTTGAATTTTGTTTTTATCTTTGCTTAATAACTTTTTAGTTGTAATTTTTTTCCAAACACATATAGAACAAAAGTTGTGCAGAATATTAAAAACATTCATTTGATACTATAAAAAAGGGGCTAGCCCCTAAAATGAGAGGTTTAGATCCCTTAAAAGTCGACTTTAAACCCAGTAGAATATTTTACATCTGACTTTTAAAAATGGGAGATCGTAAAATTGTAGCCACCCTAAAATAGTAAAGAACAGAAGAAATAATGTCCCTGTGACTTTCATGCCATCTTTTTATTTATGTGTATGAATCCATAAATTTTTGTTTCATTATATAAAAAGTGTTTTGTTCTTTCTAACTATGAGGAGAGTGCAAATATACATACATGTACATGTACAAGAATAACAAGTTAGTAACATGTATATGTGATATGATACAGATAGAAATAATTATAAAACATAGGTCGATCTTCGTGCCGCCTTAATTGGCAAAATGGATTTTTTTAACCAGTGGGAGCTCTGCCCCCCCCCCCCTCTCCCGAACCCGCCGACTTTTCCTTGCAATCAAAAATTTTCCCAAAATTTACATTTAGAAAATTAAATTTTGGGACATTGACACACCCCTTCTCCACACACACTTTTTAGATGAAGGCTAAAAAGTATTGGCATATTTAAAACGAAATTGTTTTAAAATAAATAGAAGATTTCCGATAAATATTGCTTATCCGTTCAAAAAATAACGCTGAGTGCCTGCATGGCCAAAAATTATACGGAGAGTTATCCCTCATACCGAGCACCTCTCGTTAAGCGATCCTCGGGTAGGGGAGGGTGTCCTCGTTTATTTACAATTTGTGTTCGTTTTCAATCTTTTAATTTTAACACTGCATTTTATATATACTATTCCATTGTTAACGGTAAAGGTGTAAGTATGAGTACAGGGGATCGAAATGTTTATGAAACATAAACACACTGTTTTTCATGAATCAGCGCTATGGGTTTTGTGTTCATCACACTATGATAAAAGCTTAGTTTGTATCCTGTCATCAGTTGTACATAAACGTATTAATCCTTTTGATTTTCTAGTCAAAATAATTAAATACACATACATTTCTATTGTGTGTTTTTAAGTTATCATAAACTAGATAATAGGGAATTAACACTTCAAACATTTAAAAATATATGATACAATGCATCGTGTTTATGGCCTCTATTCCTAATGTTGCAGCTGTATGACTGAAAAAAAAAACCCTTCAAACTTTTTCACTTTTCACAAAGCAGGGTTTGGCTGTACAGTGCGTCGTTTGTCTTTTCTACTTTTTGGTTTTTTTTTTGTCTTTAAGCTAAAATTTACTATAACTATTATCACTGCCCCCCAAAAATTCAGATAAAAGACTGTTACCTTACCCGTCCCGATTCAAATTCCTCCTTTTATGCATACAGTCATCATCTATTCATACAGACGTAAAACTTTCAACACGATTTATGTTTCACAAAGTAATGTATATAGTTTACTACCAATCTGCAGCAGTATAAAAAATGTTTGTAGTTTAAAAACGCTAAATACCCCCCCCCCCCCGATTATGGTCTGATAGGTATCGATAAGAGGTCACATGACCTCTACATTTGCATACAATCGAAATATAACCCCAATTTATCAAATACATGCCTTTATGTGTTTTATTATGAGAGTGGTAACTCTTCATAACTCTGCAGTTGGATGTTACATATAAAACACGCATTAATTAACTTGTCTATCAACTTCTGAATCGTTCCAATTCATTTTCTAAAGCCCTGATTGGGCAGAAGTTATGGTCGTGTGAAGATGACCTCCTATGTAAGATGACCTATCAATACCTGTCAGATCCGAACAAGTGTAAGGAGAAGAAGTGGTTTTGTTAGGGCTGATTGACAATCCTATCTTGGCTTGAAGCTATAACGGAAGACTTCCTTTAGTTGATATCTTCTGAAAATAGTATGAAATATAATACAGATATGTGATTTTCAAATAGATTAAGTAAAACTTCTACGTGTCTATTAAAAGATAAACATGTAAGATACACAATATGAGCGTGTGCCATATTTTTTCGATTATATAATTATAAGAGGCATTACAAAATAGCTAAATGCTATATAGATTGATGCAACCAAGTGGAATAATGTAAACAACGTTGATTATTTGATGATGTTCATAATTTTTAAAATCTTTTGGTATTGACCCCAACAAATATCGAGGTACTGTACTTATAATAAGTACCTAATAAAGAAATATAGCTGAGAAATTATTATAGTTGCTAAGCATATTTGAATCATAAGTAGAAACAGTCTTATATATTTCCTGGCACTAGAGATGTTTGATTATCAAAGGCAAAGTGTTACCAAAAGAATTTACCACGGTTGTTGTTTCATTTTGTAGAAATATAACAGGTATGAAAAAACAAATGGTATTGTTATTGCTATGGTAATTTATTTAAACAAATGAAGAAAAAGTCAAATCATAAATATAAATTGTTTTATTAAGAATACATGTAAGTTGTTTGCAAACTTAACAATGCTTTTAATTTTTTTCCCAGAAATACCTATTAATGAAGAGGAAAAGAGAGACAGGTAGATTTTGACTATATTTCAATTTGTGATTTAGATATCCTTTTAATGCTAAATAAAAGTTTATTATTACAAAATATATTTTTTTAATATTCTTTTTACAGGAATGTCAAAGATTGATACAAACTATCAATGAATACCTTGCAAGAATAGCATTTTTTCACAATGAAAAAGCCAAGTAGTGACTCCAGCTATTAATGAGAGATACAACAATCATTTGCTATTATTATACTTTCATGTTAAATACTGAAATCTGATTGGTTTAGACGCAGTTGATTATCCGTTCTATTACCCTCATCGTTAGCAACACACTTGGTAACAGGCAACATAACGAATTGTTACATGCGGGTTCATAATGCGCGTACGGTTCGCTGTAGAATTCACGTTATTTCAAAATAAAAGTAGTAAAATTTTCTCTTATATTAAGACATTCAGTATAATAAAATAAATAGTGCCTGTTTGGGACGATAACAGTTGAAATTAACACCCCTCGAAGACCATTGTCAACCTCCGGTTCGCGTCGGTTGACAATGGTGTTCTCGGGGTGTCAATTTCAACTGTTACCCTTCCAAACAGGCACTATTTATCTGTAAATTGTTAAATGAATCCAATGAAAAGTTGAAGAAAGAATCTGGATATTTGAGATCCTTCATAAAGAATTAGGATATCACTACCGAATAATTTAAACTTAAACGTAAATATGACATTCAGGTATTCTATACATCAATTTTTGTTCCGGCCATACAAGTTTTACTTGCGTTTTACTTTACGTGCATTGCTGTGTTGAAAATAAGACTAATTCTTTAATGGTGCATAAATGAAAAAAAAGACTAAGGCTTTGTTAAAGCATCTGCTAATGATGCATTTCGTGAATGTCATATTGTGCATGTAATGGTATGTTCATGCTTTTAATTATATTTTTTCTTGTTTTCTTTTTCTAGATCTTTTTCACTACTTTATACTTTTGTGGTTGAACTACCTGTACATTCATTGACTAAAATAAAAAAAAATATTCTTCAAATATCTGATTTACATGTTGGATTTTTCAAATTTATTCATTGAGTGTCTAACTTTAAAGTTGGAATTTTCAACTATAAAATTGGAATTTTCAACCTTTTAACTTGGAATTTCCAGCTCAAGTTTTGTATTTTCCAATTTTAAAATTGTATTTTCCAACTTTTTAATTTTTACCGATTTCCTGTCAATAAAACAGTTTATGTTAAATTACAAGCAAACTATGCATCAAATTATAGCTGTATTCGTCTAAACTAGAAGTTTTCACATTAATAAGATTAAACAGTATACATGTATAGTATCAGATATAATAAATAAGACAATAACTAAATAAACGTAATCTCAAAATGTAAAGCAAGAGGTAGTCATAAATAAATTGCAACATTAAAAAAAAGCAATCCAAAAGAGAATTTAATCAAAATGAAGCTTTGCAATTGGCATGTTTTATTCGTATCTTTATTATCCACATGGCATTCATAAAAATCAATTGCTAGCATTAAAAAACATCAGTCTGAAATTAAAAAAGAAAAAAAAATATTGTAATATGAAAAGAAAATAAAATTGAAAAATTCGAACTTTAGATAAAAAAAAATCTATACCTAATAATGAAGACATTTAAAATAAACCAAAACATGCCTGCACCAGAGTAACTGCTTACATTTTTGGTATTTTAACACGTGTGATATGATGTCCGTAAACTATAATTGAATTTTACCTGATTAGTAATAAACAAAACACTTATTCAAAAACGTACATTCATGTTTGATAAACCAGTCCGAAATAACAAAAATTGAGAGTAATGTGGTACACGCTTTGGCGGATCAAAGTTTGCATCAAAATACACGTATATGCTTGGAATAAAATGATACTGAATGATTACGTAAAGAGTGAATAAAGAGTGAATAAATAAGATAAAGCAATTTGTTTCTTGGATACGCGATTTTAGTTTTGATGGATATATTAAACTCATTTGCTTCCGTAGCACGACATCTGGTGAGAAAATTTAATTGAACTCTCCAGAACAGGGTAACTAAGAAAGCGTGTTTACTAATGAGTTCATCATGCATCCGGCAGACATCTTGGATCAACCATATTTGTTCACATGTACTACAAAAAAGTTTGATGAGATTTTAGATTTGATAAGAACTGTTGCCCATGAACGCGGATTGACTACATGTATACCATCAGGGCGGAAACTGTCTGGCGAGTCGACAATAGGGCAAATACTTTGGATCGGACAACTTGGTTTAAAATATGTAAATAAATATGCGTATACAAGCTTTTCATTATCATTCATTTTTATACCACGGTAGATTGGTAGTAAACATGTTTATATTAATTAGTATATGGAATCAATGATCTAAGCAGACCGTGTTTTACGTCTGTATATTTAAATGATGTAGGCATAAAAGCATAAAACGGGGAAATTGAATGGAGGGATGACTTCTCCCCAATTTTTTTTCAAAGTCTTTTATCTGAAAGTCATATTTAGGACTGATTCAAATTTAGCGAAATTTGGCATAAAGGACATAATTAAGAGATACAACGCACTAAATACCCTCTCACTGGTGAGATGAGATAAAAAAGTATGTTATTTTTTCCAGTCAGCTGCAACAAAAAGAATAAGGGCCACGTATATATCGTATATATCATCAATTTCAGTCTGCCTGTTTCTCTAAGTATACAGCCTTGTAGTTGGTTTTATTTGATTTTTAAAGAGACCAAGACACGACTTGAAATGACAGTTATATATTTAACTTTTTATGTTGAGAATTGTTTACTTGTGCATTTTGAATGGCTGACAAACATTTAAATGTTAAAAGTCGTTACAAGCGTTACAAAGGTAAGAATTATTGTTATGGAAACAAATAATCAAAAATATAGAAATTTCCATTTGTTTGACAAAACGATTTGTATCAAACAGACAAACTCATTCAATTTGTACATAAATAATATAATAAAAAGCAGCATTTGATTAAAACGTATACCATTACCACACATATGAAAACAATGACAAGACTTGGGCTTTGTTTACAATGACCAGACTCGGGCTTTGTTTACAAGACTCGGGCTTTGATTGCAATGACAAGATTCGGGCTTTGTTTACAATGACAAGACTCGGGCTTTGTTTACAAGACTCGGGCTTTGTTTACAAGACTCGGGCTTTGTTTACAATGACAAGACTTGCGCTTTGTTTGCAATGACAAGACTCGGGCGTTGTTTACAATGACCAGACTCGGGCTTTGTAAACAATGACAAGACTCGGGCTTTGTTAACAATGACCAGACTCGGGCTTTGTTTACAAGACTCGGGCTTTGTTTACAATGACAAGACTCGGGCTTTTTTACAATGAAAAGACTTGGACTTTGTTTACAATGACAAGACTCGGGCTTTTTTACAATGACAAGACTCGGGCTTTGTTTACAATGACCAGACTCGGGCTTTGCAAAGAATTTTGAACTTTGTGTCATGTTTATAACTCAATAATTGACTTTCAAATTGTGATGAATCATTTAAAATACCTATATTTACCAGTCTAGAAACTAAAAATAGAAAAAATTAAATTTAAAGATTTTGAGCTCCAATCCTGTCTAAATCCCTTTAAATATTATTGTAACGTGCTAACGCTACACTTTGGTTTGATTTGTTCTTCTGACACCAGGTACTTTTACTGGCAAGTACCCAACCCCAAATATAAGTAAATGAAATAAAGAGTCTGCTGTAAAGTTTCACAATTTATTGATACACCTACTATTTCTTACAAGACAGAAAATAAATAAATAAATAGCCTCCTCAAAAGAACATTAATTAAATTCTTGCTTTTTTTATTCACTGAAATACCCTAATAACTCCAGTAAATTCACAAGTCTGATTCAGAAAAATTCTGAATATGTGACTTAGACCTGACTAAAATTACCTATCCTGCTTTAAATATAAACACTGACAAAAATTCCCACAAAAGAAGTTTATAAGATCTGATTCAGATATTAATCTGAAAATATGACCTTAATCAATTATAATCCACTAATTAACTTTAAATTAATTGATCTGATTTCCAAATTATGGAAATATGTGATCAAAACCTAATCTCTTAAACCAAATTAAATTTCCAATGAGATAAATTACTTACATCTTAAAACCCCCAAAATTGCAGACTAACGAAAATTAACGGATTCGCGCTATATATACCCCGTTCATATCCGTTAAACCTTATCACTTCTAAAATTCGTCTACTAAAGACAGATTTTGCTAACAGTAAACGGAATACATCCCAAATAACATAGTTCTCTGAATAAAAATCACAAACAATTAAAGTTAAACTTTTAAAACACTACTTTTCATTCAACATATCAAGTATCAATATAATAATACAATTTTTGTTTACTTACGATGTCAATTTCAATGGAATTCACCGGGTATGAATATTTATGAGGGTGAACTCTAAAATAGGAAGTTTGACCCGGAAGTAGAGGTCAACTTCGGAAAAGCAAAACAGAAATGCATACATGTGCAAGAAAAACAAGTGAAATACTCAATAAAGAGGAACTACAGAAACAAGAGGATAAAGATACAAATAGATAATGATATTACAACCCCGTAAGTACATAGATAGCCTTTAAAAAAAAAATAAACACATTGGCTGTAAACGTATAACATAATAGGATTTCGAATTTCCTCTGTTCTGTAAACACGGTAACAATTTATAACAATATGAATAATGCATAACTAACAAGTGATTTTCTACCAACCCTAAGTATAAGATTCAACTCTTCTAGATCACATATGACATTATAATCATTTTATAAACACTATTCACACAAATTCACATGACAAAAGATACAGGAGGAGGGGAAGTGTCAAAACACATATTTTGACCTACATGTATTACAAGATAAGAACCAAAACTCTACAATATGTAAAAAAAAATCTATGAATAAAAATACAGTTCGGATACAGTATATACAAAACTGAAGAAGAAAAATATGGTTCTACATATAAAGCATTGTATCATATCAATGCGTAAAGGTGTTAATTTCCGCCCTTGCGCGTGATATCATCTAATCTAAAGTTAAAGTTGGAGTTTCCAAAATTCATGTTGAAAGTTCCAAGAAAGTTCAAGATTAAAGTGGCTCATTCCAACTTAAAAGTTTTTTTTATATCTTTTATTAAAATCAACATTCATCACAAACAATACTTATTTTGATTATTTTGATACATGCACAGTATAGATATATCTTCTGTGCAATTATCGTATAGTTTTACAGACATCAAAGATATTGTATATAAATTCATTATACACTATAATAATAGGTATTCCTCATAAACAATACATATGTTTATCAAATATATTTGTAATTCAGAAACTGTTTTGAAATAATCGAGAATTTCCAACATTATCATAAAAATCGTTTTTATTTTTACCAATACTGGTGATTATTACATGTCCATTTTGGGGAAAAGGTGTATCTTTAAGTTTATGCCTTAGGTCTTGCTAACATATTCTTTCTCTGTGAATTCTACATTTCATTTTATATTTATGTATAGTAAAACTTATGAATAAAAAGTTATTAAAAAAAGGAAATTGTCTCGCTAATTTCTTTGTAAAGACAATAGTTTTCCATGTGGTGTCAAATTTTATTGAATTGCTTATTGTCTCCCAAAAATGTTTTACAATTTTTGAATCCTACAAAAGGAGTTTTATATCTTCGTTAACATTGAACACTTCGCACAATGGAGAGACAGCTTTGTTCCATTTATTGACACATAAATCATTGTTCAATATACCATGACGGAGTTTGTAATTAAATTCTGAAATTCTATTTTTTCGAATATTTCTTTGATTTTTCAACATTCCCATTTTCCAATCGATATAGTGTGTCGTTAAAAACTTTTCTCCATCTATTTTGATACATTGGTTTATGAAACTTTGTCAATATACAATGATTAATCAAAAGTACTCACAGGGCGAAACACAATCTTTAAGCAAGTCCTTCAAGGTGGCTTAAAGGTGGCGTAGAGGTGGCTTAAAGGATATACAATCTTTAAGCCACCTTTAAGTTACCTTTAAGCTGAGCTTATAGGTCCTTAATGTCCAAACTTCTTTAAATCACCTTTAAGCCATCTTTAAACCACCTTTAAGCATCTTTAAGCGGCATTTACGCTCCCTTTAAGCTGTCTTTAAACCATCTTTAAGTTCCCTTTAAGTCAAGTTTGATCAAGCTGAAAAATAAAAACATATATTAAATGCAAAACCTCTTTTATAGGGATGGGAGGGGGTCATCCGAGTGATAATATAATTTCCAAGGAAGGGGGGGGGGGTTGTTCCAGGCGGTTTTAATTGTCGCTCCATTAAACACAGATCGCTATCATCAACACCGCTCCGATGGACACAGATTGCCGTTATAAAATTCTTTATAATTTTTTTGGGTTTCAAAATTATTGTAGGGGTGAGTGCAGTCTCTGTATCCTAATCTGTGCATCAAACTAATTAAAGTATGTTTGTTTCCTATTATAAATTAATCGGTGAAATAAATCTCTCTCTCTCTCTCTCTCTCTCTCTCTCTCTCTCTCTCAGTTCATCCGCTTATAAACAAAATAAACATAATGACCCAAAATGCATAATTTAATTTGATAATCGGTTTAAGGTTTGTATTTGTTTTTCAATTTTAATTATTTCTAGGTCTAACTCTAGATCTGCTAGATACATGTTAAAGATGAAAAAACTCTCAACTGCCTTTGTTATATCGGGCAGGATATTACTGCTTTGTTTGTATAGACATAATTTTGTTCGTTTGTGTATATCTAATTAGAGTCTATTGTTTGTCCAACTTAAGAAAACCCCTGGAACTAACACAGAATATACAAGATATACACAACAGTTGTGTCGTGTGCCCTTTTGTTCGTTTGTGTATATCTAATTAGAGTCTATTGTTTGTCCAACTTAAGAAAACCCCTGGAACTAACACAGAATATACAAGATATACACAACAGGTGTGTCGTGTGCCCAGGTGCACGTCAGGGTTTCTAAAGGCGTTAAATCTTAGTATGTACGAGTATACGATAAGTCTAGTGAATAAAAGGTAATTTACATTTGTAATTCATTTTCAAAGTATTATTTCCTAGCTCTGGGTTTCAAAAATGTTACGTCTACAGATTAACGATACATGTATGTAAGAGAAAAATCTTGATCATAAATAGGGGTTAATTATTTAAATACTATATGTATAAGAGTCAGTAAATCTCCTCGTTTTAAATTTATTAACTAAGAAAGCCTACTAGTGAGCCTAGCGGTTTCCATTTAGGTATAATATTTTTTTGTTCACTGAAGACCAAGTTCCGTATTTCATTCTATACATGTAAATACATGCATGCATGTCATTTATAAATTAGATATAATTGATTGTTACAAACTGAATGGTTTGTCAATGGTTTGTCAAAATCTTTTCAAGTAAACAGATTCATTACATTGATCCAATATCCACTGATATATAGGATATAGAAACACCCATACATATGTAAGTTGCCGTGGCGCAGAGGAAGATTGGTGATGCTAGTATACAAAGGGTCCCGGGTTCAATTCTTGCCGTGGGCGTTGTTTTTTTGTTGTTGTTTTTTTTCATTTTATTTTCTAGAACAAAATACGTTTTTAATACATTTCCTTTCATAAAGTTAATAAATAATGTTGGTAAATTAAGAACAATATTGAATAAAAAAGTTTTAATGGCTTAAAGGTGGCTTAAAGGTAGCTTAAAGGTAGCTTAAAGGTGGCTTAAAGAAGTTTGGACATTAAGGACCTATAAGTTGTCCTTAAAGGTGGCTTAAAGATAGTCTTTAAGCTGCCTTTAAGCCATCTTTACGCTTTCTTTAAGCCAACTTTAAGCAACACATATAGCTTAAAGGTGGCTTAAAGATCGTCTTTAAGCTACCTTTAAACACCTTTAAGCTATCTTTAAGGAGGACTTAAAAATGGTTATTCATCCTGTGACTTTTAACATTTTTAACTGAATTTACGATATTGTTTCTAAATAAAAATGAAATACATTGTTTGATACTGACGTATTTTGAATAGCCACAGTCAAATTTTTCTTTATATACTTTGAATACTATTCTTAGCATGATATATTCACATAGAATATTGTTTTTTAAACCAGTTTTTGTGTAAATTAAACCATTTCATACAACTCTCAATTTTCAATACAAAGTTCAATTTTGTATCCAACTTTCGAAACAAAGAGGTTTATTTTCATAAAGGAAGAGTTTATTGACTCAGAAATTCATCTCTATTAAGCGTATGTATATTTTTTTACAGCTATTAAAAGCTGATAATAAGTGTTAAAAGTGCACTAAGTGTTCTATGTGTAACACTGTTTTCATCTAATATTCTACTTATCCATGACGCTTTGGTTGTGTAGAATATGCTTTCAAAATCAATAACAACTATTCCACCCCGTTCAATTTTACCAATTAAAGTATCTTTATTATTTCGATCTCGCTTTTTCCAAATAAAGTAATATGTTAAGAAGCAGCATTAAAAAAAATCACATTTAGGGTTTTCTAAAATATAGGCATTATATAATATTGTTGATATTGCTAGGGTACTGACTACTGTGCATTTACCAAATATGGTTAGATTTTATCTTTTCTAGACACTTAGTATTTTTTCAGTTTTTCCAGTTTACCTATCCAATTTTTTCATAACACTCTATTTTATCGAGCGATTTTATGCAGGTCTTTGTTATTTTTATTCCATTTATATAAGAATTGTTGGAATACATATCGACAAATGAACCAGTTAACAGAAACTCTGTTCTTTTTCTATGTTAAGTCTAGGTCCAGCAACCTTACTATATTCGGTATATTAATTTGTTTCTATTGCTTTTCTCAAAGAGTTTGTATATATTTTAGCATGTTGGTACAATCGTCTGCATGTCAAACAATTTTAAACCTAAATCATTGCAGGTATCTTTTTCTATTCAGAGGCAAACCCTTAATATCGTTATGATTTTTAATTTTAATGGCTAATATTTCAATTCCAAATATTAACAAAAGAGCGGATACAAGGCATTCCTGTCGAATTCCTCTATGCATTGTCCATGATTTCGATATCCAACCGTTTTATTTTTTATTTTAAAGGCAGGATCATTATAAAGTGGTTTGATTATATCTATGAATTTATCTCCAAAGTTAAAACTTTCCAGCGTTTTAAACATAACATTATATTCTACTGAATCAAAGGGTTTCTCGAAATCAAGAAAGAAATATATTTCATTTAAGTCGTTTTGCATGTAATTTTAAAAAAGATCAAGTATTAGCCTGGCATTTTCTCCGATATAGCGTCCATAAATATATGCACTTTGATCACGTCCTGTCAATCTACTTGCTATTATTTGTTTAACATTCCTTTAATGTTGGTTTATTATCACACATTTTCTTTCGATTATCAGTATTTTTTTTACAATTAATACTCCCGAGATAGTTTCGAATGCTCAACAATATCACTATCATTGCTTGTATATAGTTTACCATAAAAAATTATAAAAACATCTATTATTTCTGTTGTCGAGGTATATTCTAATCTATTTTCATCTTTTATCTTGTTAATCGTATTATTTGTTTGATGTTTTTTTTCTAGGTTTGGAAAATTAGATGTTATTTGTGTTTCCTTTTTCTAACCATACAAATTTGGAGTGAAGGTTCATTACATTTTTCCGCATGATAATCATCTATTTCTTCCTATAATATACGTTTATAGTTCATATTTATTTCGGAGTATTGCTGAGATTCTATTTTCCTCATTTGCTTTTCAATGAAATGTGTACGATTTTTCTTACTTTAAGGTCAAGATCTAGTACATGATTACAGAATTTCATTTTGGTGTTAGAACCATTATGACGTCATAATTGATTTGATGATTTTCCCCCCGTATTTTACGGCTTTAAAGGAATTATGTAGTAAATAAAACAATATTTCGACATTCTTTATTTAATCACAGGAAACCTAATCCCGGTACCTATGTTCAATTTGACACCATTTCAAAGAAAAGGTCAAACGCCTGTGTTGTGCCGTTTTTTGGAGAGTCTGTGGGCAATCTAGATATATTTAAGTAATCAAAAATGGACAAAACTCTGAGATTTGTTACTTTTGTCCTTCATATTTCATAGAAAATGGTTGTTTAAAACATGATTTTTCAACGTGTTAATCAAAAATTAAAGCCCCGGTACACTCTATAAAAGAAAAATTTTGTTATAAATCATCATTCAAAAAATTTTATCTTGAGTTTTATAAACCTGTATGCACCTTTCATTTACTAGATTTTGACCTTAAGCCAAGTTTTTTGAGTAGTTTATATAAAAATGTTTGATTTGTATTTTAAGGTTTCCCCATTTTCTTATAGGGTTCTCTATTTCTGTTGTCTCTTCTCGGGTATGTCCTTTTAATTGTTTGCAAATATTATCATTGTTTAGCAATTAGGTATTTAGTTTCCAATATCCTACACTGCTAGGATTTTCAGATGTACATATTTCAAAAGTTATCCCCATGTGATCGGTTAATCTATTATTTTCTGGCTTGGGAGCTTTTCTTATCAAAATATCATTAAGTAAGGAACATAGGCATTCTGATATGAAAACATAGTCTATTATTCTCTTTGGAACATAATCAGACCAAGTTAAACCTTGTTTGGGTTTTTTCTCCTAATTATGTCTTTTAAACTAAAAGTTTTGAAAATTTTCTTTTGAATGTTTATATTTATCATTTAATTCATTGTCTTCTTGGCATTTAGAATCACCACATAGTACCATGTTATCTAAATTGATGGAATGTTTATTAATTCAAGCAATTAATTGTTTGAAAAAATCAGCCCTCTCTTTTTTATTATTAAGGGCATAAATATTCACCAGAGTGACCATCTTTTGATGATATCTTATATTATTACTTATTAGGTTAGTTACTGACTCACTACGGAAATATATTGGGTTGATCAATCTCATAGATGGCGAGGCGAAGCCAAGCCTTCTATGGGATTAATCAACCCAATATATTTCCGTAGTGAGTCAGTAACTAACCTAATAAGTGTTTTGTTTTCTCCTTGACTATCAAGCGACATATTTATTCACAAATAGCGATGATCTACGCAAAGCCATGTATAAGATGCCTTACATCTCGTCCAATTTAACTCATTTAAACTCTTCAAAATTTTCAATATCACCTTTCAAATACTCTTTCAAAATCTTTGCTTCACCCATGTTTACTTACAATGTTTCGTTGCTATTTAATTTCAAATGTTTTCTCCCTTTCCTCTGCAGAGATTTGAGCAAATTTCGACGCTGCCATTTTGTTCTGCTCGAGACAAAACAATGTGACGTCAATATTCTAAGGGCAACTACTCTAATTTTAAAGAATTTCAAAGGGCAACAACTCCAAATACTTTAAGAACTTACAGCATGCAGTTTATGTATAAAATACTATGAAATGTCGAAATGAGTAAGCGAAGCGTCGACCAATGACGGCCATATTGCCTAATATTATTTCTCACAGAACAAATATAGAGATATATGAGGCAATCACGTGCTATCTTTAAACCAATGAAAATGTGACATTTCAGTCCAAGGGAAAAAAATAATTAATAATATTCTCCCATCTACTGATCTATGGTTATTGATCATTTCTATATTGCTATTTTTCCTCAGTAGAAATGACACTCCTCTACCGTTTTTATATTATGTACCGAATTATAGATACATTCTTGATTTTCTACAAAATGCGTTTATTGTAAAAATATTACATCATACACAGGATGAATGACCATCTTCAAGTCCTCCTTAAAGATAGCTTAAAGGTGTTTAAAGGTAGCTTAAAAACGATCTTTAAGCCACCTTTAAGCTATATGTGTTGCTTAAAGTTGGCTTAAAGAAAGCGTAAAGATGGCTAGAAGGCAGCTTAAAGACTATCTTTAAGCCACCATTAAGCCACCTTTAAGGACAACTTATAGGTCCTTAATGTCCTAACTTATTTAAGCCACCTTTAAGCTACCTTGAAGCTACCTTTAAGCCACCTTTAAGCTACCTTTAAGCCATTAAAAAAATTTAATTCAATATTGTGCTTGATTTACTAACAAAATGTATTAACTTTATGAAAGGAAAGGTATTAAAAACGGTTTTTGTTCTAGAAAATAAAATGAAAAAATAAACAATGCCAACGCCGAGAATTGAACCCGGGACCATTTCTTTACTAGCATCACCACACTTCCTCTGCGCCACAGCAACTTACATATTTATGGGTGTTTTCATATCCAATATATCAGTGGATATTGAATCAATGTATTGAATGTGTTTACTTGAAAAGATTTTGACAAACCATTCAGTTTGTAACAATCAATCATATCTAATTTATAAATTACATGCATGCATGTATTGAGAATGAAATACGGAACTTGGTCTTGAGTGAACAAAAATATATTATACCTAAATGGAAACCGTTAGGCTCACTAGTAGGCTTTCTTAGTTAATAAATTTAACCGAGTAGATATACGTTCATCTAATTTATAGCTATAAAAATGTAAGAAAGAAAATGAAATCATTTCTTTTATTAAATGCATTGAAACAATTAGGGTATTTGTTCAATTTCCTGCAATTTCCCGGTTTTCATGATTGCGGCGCCGTTCCAGTATGTTTAACTATTTAATTGTATACTTGATTTTTAAACTATCAATCCATAACAAACAATATTGCTAATTACCGGTGACGTATTTACTGCATGTGGCAATTGCAAACGATGTATATACATATTTTGTACATACAATTGTATGATGTACCAGGCCGGGTATGTGACATATTTACCCTTATACATATATTTAAATAATTAACCCCTATTTATGAACACCGGTACATTAATTAATTAGCCTCAAGATTTTACTCTTACATACATGTATCGTTAATTTGTAGACGTTACATTTTTGAAAACCAGAGCTAGGAAATAATACTTTGAAAATGAATTACAAATGTAAATAAATTTTATTCACTAGACTTATCGTATACTCGTACATACTAAGATTCGACGCCTTTAGAAACCCTGACGTGCACCTGGGCACACGACACACCTGTTGTGTATATCTTGTACATTCTGTGTTAGTTTCAGGGGTTTTCTTAAGTTGGACAAACAATATACTTTGATTAGATATACACAAACGTGCACCTGGGCACACGACATAACTGTTGTGTATATCTTGTATATTCTGTGTTAGTTCCAGGGGTTTTCTTAAGTTGGACAAACAATAGACTATAATTAGATATACACAAACGAACAAAACTATGTCTAGACAAACAAAGCAGTAATATCCTGCCCGATATAACAAAGGCAGTTGAGAGTCTTTTCATCTTTAACATGTATCTTGCAGATTTAGAGTTAGACCTAGAAATAATGAAAATTGAAAAAAAAAATATAAACCTTAAACCGATTATCAATTTGAAATTAAATCATGCATTTTTGGTTCATTATCTTTATTTTGTTTAATAAGCGGATGAACTGAGAGAGAGAGAGAGAGAGAGAGAGAGAGAGAGAGAGAGATTTCACCGATTAATTTACAATAGGAAACAAACATACTTTAAGTAGTTTTAATGCACAGATTAAGATACAGAGACTGTCCCTACAATAATTATGAAACCCAAAATAAATTATAAAGAATTTTATAACGGCAATCTGTTTCCATCGGAGCGGTGTTGATGATAGCGATCTGTGTTTAATGGAGCGACAATTAAAACCGCCTGGAACACCCCCCCCCCTTTCCTTGGAAATGTTATCTTGTCACTCGGATGACCCCCTCCCATCCCTATAAAAGAGCTTTTGCATTTAATATATGTTTTTATTATTCAGCTTGATCAAACTTGACTTAAAGGGAACTTAAAGATGGTTTAAAGACAACTTAAAGGGAGCGTAAATGCCACTCAAAGATGCTTAAAGGTGGCTTAAAGATGGCTTAAAGGTGACTTAAAGAAGTTTGGACATTAAGGACCTATAAGCTCAGCTTAAAGGTGACTTAAAGGTAGCTTAAAGATTGTATATTCTTTATGCCACCTTTACGCCACCTTTAAGGGCTTGCTTAAAGATTGTTTTTCGCCCTGTGATATGTCATATCCCTTAGCCACTCAATAACAACAATTGATCGGGTTTTTTTGTTGTATGTACTTAAACCTCGAACATTTAATGAGAAAAAAGTTATTGTCGAATCGTTCATAAGTTCACGAGAGTAACATTTGTTGAATTACAAGCGATTGTCGTCCTTGTCACACTTGTCGTTCTTGTTTCTCTGCCTCCGAAGATCTCATAGTAACTCTTCAATATGCGGTTGACCCTCAGCTGGTGCTCCTTTCCGAGGTAAGGAAAACTCCTGAGCTTCAGGGTGTGTTTGTTAACCAGCTTTTGGAATAAGAGCCCAAGTTTGTTTTTGCTAAGCCATTTGTTATTTTTTAGAGTAAAGGGTGGCCTCTTTGTCTAAACCAGTCCCCCAAGAACATATCAAAGGTTCCCCCGGCAGATGTGATGTAACCATCGAGTTTTCGAGAACAGCCCTGACTTCTGCTATTTGATCAGCCTTTGCAGTAACGATCTCCTCCATTACCGTCTCGTTATCGTCACTCCATCCTTGAGGGTCTTTTCCTGAATTGCAATTCCTCTGGGCTTCAAGGGCTGTTTCCGCATCCCTCATCTTCTGTGCAGCATCTGTGTTTCCCGATCGTAAATGCCACTTAAAGTTTCTTAAAGGTGGCTTAAAGATGGCTTAAAGGTGACTTAAAGAAGTTTGGACATTAAGGACCTATAAGCGTAGCTTAAAGGTGACTTAAAGGTGGCTTAAAGATTGTATATTCTTTATGCCACCTTTACGCCACCTTTAAGGGCTTGCTTAAAGATTGTTTTTCGCCCTGTGATATGTCATATCCCTTACCCATCAATAACAACAATTGATCGTTTTTTTGTTGTTGTATGTACTTAAACCTCGAACATTTAATGAGAAAAAAGTTATTGTCGAATCGTTCATAAGTTCACGAGAGTAACATTTGTTGAATTACAAGCGATTGTCGTCCTTGTCACACTTGTCGTTCTTGTTTCTCTGCCTCCGAAGATCTCATAGTAACTTTTCAATATGCGTTTGACCCTCAGCTGGTGCTCCTTTCCGAGGTAAGGAAAACTCCTGAGCTTCAGGGTGTGTTTGTTAACCAGCTTTTGGAATAAGAGCCCAAGTTTGTTTTTGCTAAGCCATTTGTTATTTTTAGATTAAAGGGTGGCCTCTTTGTCTAAACCAGTCCCCCAAGAACATATCAAAGGTTCCCCCGGCAAATGTGATGTAACCATCGAGTTTTCGAGAACAGCCCGACTTCTGCTATTTGATCAGCCTTTGCAGTAACGATCTCCTCCATTACAGTCTCGTTATCGTCACTCCATCCTTGAGGGTCTTTTCCTGAATTGCAATTCCTCTAGGCTTCAAGGGCTGTTTCCGCATCCCTCATCTTCTGTGCAGCATCTGTGTTTCCCTATCGTAAATGCCACTTAAAGATTCTTAATGATGACGTTTACTCAGAATGAAAAAAAAATCCACAGATGATAATGAAAAACCATCTATTGTGTGTTATAGACCTTTGCTTATATTGTTATTTTTCACTTTCAGAAAAGTAGGTCAATGACCTACTTTTTGAGTTAATGGCCATTGAATATTTATTGAAAATTCAAGAAAAATCCCATAAAATTTTACACTACGATTGAGATTTTCTTAATTATAAAAATATTACAAATAATTAAACACTTTAAAAAATAAGATACAGTTTACGAATTGTAGTGGCACTAAATAAGTACACAACATTAAGATTTCATCATCAATTTTAAAAAATAATTCAATCCGAATTTCCTCTATCAGTTTTCAAATCCCTACCCATTTTTGATTCAATTTTACAAAAAATTGAATGATGATAATACAAAAACATTCATGATATTGAACTACTTATATTGACCTTATTCTGTTGGCATAAAATTTATATGAGGTCAATGATCAAAATTTTGAGATATGATGTCTTTTACTTTTTTAAGCATTTTTCAATATTATTATTATTCGTGCCATAAGATTATCTTAATGAATAAGTGAGGTAAAACCAAAGGGAAATATGCAAAATTACGAAGAATTAAATATAAAATCCTAACTTTTAATATTAGACTACTGCAAAAAAACTTTTAGCAGAAAACAAAATTTGCAAAATTTAGTCCGAATTTCCTCTGTTTGGCTAAACGTCAATTTTTGTTTGAGAATAATTCCATAATAAAGTAAAACTTTTGAATGTTTTGTCAATAATAATTCATTTCATAAATACTTTTTGTGTTTAGAACAAATTTTACTCATTACATAGAACTTTTTAACAATCGAAATTTGAGCTCAAACCCTGAGTTAATAACACCCTTAAAGGTGGCTTAAAGATGGCTTAAAGGTAACTTAAAGAAGTTTGGACATTAAGGACCTATAAGCTCAGCTTAAAGGTGAATTAAAGGTGGCTTAAAGATTGTATATTCTTTATGCCACCTTTACGCCACCTTTAAGGGCTTGCTTAAAGATTGTTTTTCGCCCTGTGATATGTCATATCCCTTAGCCAATCAATAACAACAATTGATCGTTTTGTTGTTGTTGTATGTACTTAAACCTCGAACATTTAATGAGAAAAAAGTTATTGTCGAATCGTTCATAAGTTCACGAGAGTAACATTTGTTGAATTACAAGCGATTGTCGTCCTTGTCACACTTGTCGTTCTTGTTTCTCTGCCTCCGAAGATCTCATAGTAACTTTTCAATATGCGTTTGACCCTCAGCTGGTGCTCCTTTCCGAGGTAAGGAAAACTCCTGAGCTTCAGGGTGTGTTTGTTAACCAGCTTTTGGAATAAGAGCCCAAGTTTGTTTTTGCTAAGCCATTTGTTATTTTTAGAGTAAAGGGTGGCCTCTTTGTCTAAACCAGTCCCCCAAGAACATATCAAAGGTTCCCCCGGCAAATGTGATGCAACCATCGAGTTTTCGAGAACAGCCCGACTTCTGCTATTTGATCAGCCTTTGCAGTAACGATCTCCTCCACTACCGTCTCTTTATCGTCACTCCATCCTTGAGGGTCTTTTCCTGAATTGCAATTCCTCTAGGCTTCAAGGGCTGTTTCCGCATCCCTCATCTTCTGTGCAGCATCTGTGTTTCCCGATCGTAAATGCCACTTAAAGATTCTTAAAGGTGGCTTAAAGATGGCTTAAAGGTGACTTAAAGAAGTTTGGACATTAAGGACCTATAAGCTCAGCTTAAAGGTGAATTAAAGGTGGCTTAAAGATTGTATATTCTTTATGCCACCTTTACGCCACCTTTAAGGGCTTGCTTAAAGATTGTTTTTCGCCCTGTGATATGTCATATCCCTTAGCCAATCAATAACAACAATTGATCGTTTTGTTGTTGTTGTATGTACTTAAACCTCGAACATTTAATGAGAAAAAAGTTATTGTCGAATCGTTCATAAGTTCACGAGAGTAACATTTGTTGAATTACAAGCGATTGTCGTCCTTGTCACACTTGTCGTTCTTGTTTCTCTGCCTCCGAAGATCTCATAGTAACTCTTCAATATGCGATTGACCCTCAGCTGGTGCTCCTTTCCGAGGTAAGGAAAACTCCTGAGCTTCAGGGTGTGTTTGTTAACCAGCTTTTGGAATAAGAGCCCAAGTTTGTTTTTGCTAAGCCATTTGTTATTTTTAGAGTAAAGGGTGGCCTCTTTGTCTAAACCAGTCCCCCAAGAACATATCAAAGGTTCCCCCGGCAAATGTGATGTAACCATCGAGTTTTCGAGAACAGCCCTGACTTCTGCTATTTGATCAGCCTTTGTAGTAACGATCTCCTCCATTACCGTCTCTTTATCGTCACTCCATCCTTGAGGGTCTTTTCCTGAATTGCAATTCCTCTAGGCTTCAAGGGCTGTTTCCGCATCCCTCATCTTCTGTGCAGCATCTGTGTTTCCCGATCGAATGGCCTTTGTGAGCTTTGTGGCCTAGTCGTTCTCTGCTGATTTGTGGTGCTTCCCGAAAACGCAAAGATTGCACAGAAAGAAGTTTGACAACGTATTGTCCTGGCCTTAGAAAACAACCACATTTTCAGGGGATTCCTCGTGATGTTGACACCCAGCTTAGTCACTCAATAAAACCCATGGAACTGGTTTCCACACATTTTAGCTATAGAAAAAAGGTGGACATAGAACCAAATGTTTTTTTCTGGTTTTCGCCGTTTGGTGATCATTGTTCGTCCCCCGCCACAACCCATAAAATTATAAATCTTAAAATGAAATCTTAAGAATTTATAAGTAATCTTCTTCACAAGTGAACATTCAGCAGAGAAACAAAACACATAGTAACTGTTATGATGAATAAAAAGATTTCTAAATAATTTAGAAAAGTTTAGGTCCAAGGGGCAGGGGCACTATTGTTAGCGTCAAGTGATCATATAGGGAATGAGCATTTCTTCATGTTTTGCACGTTCTGTAAATTTTTTTTTACTCAAGTACTTACTTTTGTAAACCCGCGATTCCGCTGGGGTTTTTTTTGAATTATAAAGCGATAATATAAAACTACTAACAACATAATTTAATGCATTTATATGGTTCAAACTGTTAAAAAAAGCTACCAGTTTGAATCTGTAAGGTGTGCGTTTTCCGTTAATTTTCTTTTTACAAACATATTACCACAATGTGTATAGTTCATGCATTTAGAAGTCCTTCACTGCAACCTCGATGCCTCGATCGGAAAGCAACTGACCGTACTTTCTCGGCCGGTATGAGTACTACAGTGGCAGTTGATGAGCGATCGAAACTAATGTGGCGACTGCATGCTTTAATGTATTCATGTCACTTTAAGAAAAGGTTGGTGTCAAATACGTTTTAGTAAAATTAATACTGGCTGTCATAATGTACCGAAACTCTTCTTTTATAAAATCTTGGTCCTCAACCTATGTTGCCTTTTTAACATGTAAGCGGTCTCTGGATAAAGATATCTTATGTTTGCAAGTCTAAATCTCGTGTTCCTTGTTGGTTCGCAGTTTTATTTATTCAAACTAATTTCAAAGATCTTTTTCCGACTTCTATTCCGGAATCTGGTAACGATGATCACTTTGAGTCTGCGGTGTTTTAATTCTTTAATTGTTCAACCAGTTTTTCAGTCTGTAATCTAATGCACTGATATCAGCGTTCAAGTAATATAACATATTTGCTGTTCTTTTTTTTTAGGTCAATACTTAGATTTGGCTACCCTCTAAAGGACATATAGCATGTTTCTAAAGTATGGGACAATTTACATTTTTTGCCTTTCTTTTGTATCTATTAATTATTTCATAAAGTTTGTTTTTTGCTTAAAAATGCTTTAATTAGCCATAAAATCAATATAAATCATAGCCCCGGTCATATAAAAACTCAGATAGCGTGTCACATGGTACTGTGACGTCACATGCGACCTTCTCCGAACATCTGATTGTAAACACATGGTAGGATAAGCATTTTCTACTACTATATTAAAATAATAGACTCAAATACCTTATTACCGATAAAACGGAAGAATACTTTCTTTTGTTTTATATATTTTTAACATCATTGGTACTTGAAAATTACCAATTTGTTTTTATTTTTTTTTTTCTCAATCAAGCTTTGTTGATTAATAATCAATAAAATTCCTCAACAAATTCCGGAAATTATCTAATTTTTTTGCATTTTACAATCTTGCGCATGTGCATTACATTCACGCTAAATCACGGGAGGCTTTTTATTTTATGTTTCAACAATATCACGTTTGCATGGATAATCTTGGAAACGAAAAAACAAATGTTTGCTAATTTTCATTGGAAATTTTTTTCTGTTCATCAAAGAAAATACAGGAGATAACTCAAAGACAGTGCATTTACTATAAAAAAAAAATCCCGAGAGTTTCAAACGTCAACATGGTGTGTAAAAAACGTTGTTGAATTCTTGAATTATAGAATTAAACTTTTCGAAGAAAGGTATTTACAGTTTCATAATGGTTTGTTGTGAACAATTTGACTGTTATTTTCAATGCAACTTTATTAATTTTCTCCAAAATCGTTTTGGAGCGATTCTGCAATTTTCTGCTACATTAAGGGTATATGGGAGGCATTTCAACTGTGATGAAGGCATTTCCCGAGACACAGTTAGATTATTCCCAACTAATCAGATTGTAGTGAAATTAATAGCTTTATTGAAGGCTTGAAGTTTGGTTATGGAAATGTCAAATAAACGGTGTTTCGGTGTAGCTATTTTGTAAAATGCCCGATATCATATGCAAGGTTAACCCGTGCACACGCAGGTCAAAGTCTAGTCTTCTTTAAAGTTTTGACATTTATTCACCATCAATGCTGTTTGTTTTATGTTAATTAAATAAAAGGAATTTTACCATTCAGTCTTACATGTATGAGCCACCAGTACAGATAAAAAAATGTTTTAGCCGAAGAAGTGACTATGAAGTCGGCAATAATAATCAGACTGATCGACTAGTAAACATGGTAAACGCAACTAAATAAGAATGGATATAAGCTCAATAAAAATCGGTAGCCGGTGTTTATTTTATCAGATCTACAACAATTTAGTTTTTTGGCATTCTTTATATGACTCATAATGTGCATTGTTGTAAAACAATGGTGCAAAAGAATTTTGTTTCTTCGGTCAAGAGGTGTCACAACTTTCGAATGTTCTTCATACTACACTGAATAAATATATGAAGCAGGAAAAATCATTTTTCTGAATTGTTGTTTCTTCTGTAGGATCCCATATCCGTTTTTATCTATTTACGTATACATAATATCACAAAATTAAACTATTTCTCGCGTAAACATAGTAAACAATCAATAGCGAAAACTCCTTGACTTTCCCGCATCAATAAAACTTGCAGAAATTTCAAATAACGTTTACATGTTTTCTGCAGGGGTGAAGTATGATTGAAGAAATCATTCATACAAAATTGACGCATACATGTATGTATAGTTTCACAATATCAACAATAAATCATCTTGATGCAAGCGTCAAATGGGCCGCAAAAAACATAATTGTTGTATGAATTATTGGTTGTTTACATAAAAACACACCACAAAGAAGAAAATAAAAGTTGGTTGTACTAATTTCTATTGTAAATTTTAATATAACAAGTCAGCAACTTGTTATGAAGTTTAACATTTTACTATTATTATAAAGAATCGAGTTCGTTACTGTAAGCATTTTTAACGGTAATTCTTTGATCATTGCCATAGTATGAAGTAATGGAAAACACATTGATTTTTACAATACAAAGTTCAACACCATTTTTCTCTTGGAGATTATGTATTTCAAACCATTTTGGTTTTTTTTTGTTGCATTGTATTGAATGAAAACTTAATGCATTAGTTTATTTGATTTCAAGGGACAACATGATAAAATAGAAATTGATTAGTTCAAAATTTCCTATCAATTCAAATTTTCATTTCTGTCATATTTTTGCGAAAATAATTGATATGGATGTCAATTCATGATATTTTCTACCACATTTTACGTGGAAATATGATAAATTCACACACAATGTCATTTTATTTGACACGGCTTATAGAAATTCAAATATATTTATTTATTTATATGAAATTAAATGACATTCAGGTGTTTAGTATTTCAGGTCTTTAGTATGTCCCGCATACCGATCCCAATGCATTGTTTTGAAAAGAATGAAGAACTCCTAATTTTCCGAATAGATTATGGTCTCAATAAAAACGCGGAAATTTTTTTTGGCCAGAATTTGGTGAAGGGATTCAGCGTCAAGTAAATCTTTAACGTATCCAACAGTTCCTTGAAAATTTGCCAAGATAATACTTATAGATCAGTTTAAAGAGGTACTAACTGATTTTGACATGCAACTTCGCATTCAGCAATCCCGAGCATAATCCTAAGATGATGATGTAAGTTTTTTTTTTCAATAAAAATAAAGGCATTCTGCTCGCGGGTATGTTAAGTCTGTCCGATTGATTTTACAGAGAGGTGTAGAAAGTCACTTGTCTGTATTTCATAAGGTAGGACACCATAATAAACTCTGCATTCCTTTTGATCGTTCTGAGGGAAGATATTGTCACGTAAAAGGTGACTTAATATTGAACATTATAAAACCTCTTGATTCCTTTACATATAGATGCTAATTTAAATACTAGTGATACTAAAGGTAATATTATCAATATTGAGTTTTAAAAATTCAGCCGGTAGTTTTAAAGCTTTGTATTAGGTTAATAACTATCTATAAATTACTTGTCTTGATTCCCTACAAACAGTAGCTGATATTCTGGTGGAACACTGTTTTTGCAAAGGACTATGTGCGGTTTTATGCATTTTTGCCCCCAAAATTAAAGTTTTAGAAAGAGCTTTAAAAAGAAGGTGAAAGATGGTTAAAATCATATTGGAAATAAACGTGTGAAAGGTTATCACCACAATGACGTCATAAGGTAGAAATAACGTCATGAAGATTGCATTATTTTGATAAATTGATTTTTTGTAGCAAAATATGGGTGTTTTTTGATGGTTTTTCGACTGGGAAACACCGAGTGCAGGCTTGCTCAAGTACCATTTTTTAATATAATAGAGAAGTTGAGATTTTAAACGTGTACGGGTACGCGTACGTGTGTTAAAACTACACGTACACGTACACATTTTTGTAATTTATCAGTTGAGATTTTTTAACTTGTAGAATATAAACGTGTGCGTGAATTTCAAGCACTTTGTTATTGTGACATCAGAAATGACGTCATTTACGTGTGTATAACTTTCTGACAAAAAACATATGTTAAAATCGCACTTGAGCAGACCTGCGCGAATATTTCCGAATGCAAAATATGGAGCAAAAATGAGAATATTTTCATTTTTTTTGCAAATTTGCGGGAATTAGGTCATTTAAGTGACGTCATAGATAAACAGCGAATGAAAAAATGATGACTAAAATCAAGACAAAAGTTATAGGCATCCTCTATACAATGATTTGTAAAGATTTTATTTTTATACGATACTATTTAAAAATTGGTTGAAATCGGGGGCAGATATTTGACCATACCGCACATAGTCCTTTGGTGTTCCTGAAATGAAACACAGTGACTAAGGCAGAAAGAATAATAGTCGACTCTTCAAAGATACTTGTGATATACTGGGCATAAAGAAAACTCAAAAAGCAAATACATCGAAAAACAGTTAAAAAAATACTTTAACTGGGTGACTTTTTAAAAATCTTTATAACATAAATTAACAACAATATCCAACGATATTTAATTTAATGCGTTTTGGTGACGTGCTACGTACTTCATTTTAACCTTACTAACACGGAAAAGGATTTAAATCGCATTGGCACAGGGTATCAACGCCAATAATGAGAGAAGACTCCGACTCAGAATGAATACACCCTCTAATGAAAATGGCTCCAATACAGAACGAGGATGAAGACAATAATGATCTTTCTGAACAGGAGAACTTTTTGGATGACCATCGTTCATTGTTAGCTCGTACATTATAATAGTCGTAACATTATACAATGGCGCTACCTATGTTCTCCTTTTTTTTGCATACTTTTATCACTATAATTACACTTTTGTGAACGATCTACATTAGGTGTAAAAGTAAGGTTTGTAAAAGGTGGCAATATTGACTACTAAATGACTAGATTAATTTGATCAAACATAATCAATTAACATAACTTGTCACTAAGACATATTGTTTTCCCTTGGACTGAAATGTCACATTTTCATTGGTTTAAACATAGCACGTGATTGCCTCATATATCTGTGAGAAATAATATTAGGCAATATGGCCGGTGTAATGAAGAATAATGACCCCCGTAGAATAATGACCGGGGGTCATTTTTCGACGTAGAATAATGACCCCCCGGTCATTATTCTACGCAGAAAAATGACCCCCGGTCATTATTCTACGTAGAAAAATGACCCCTTTAACTGAAGAATAAGTGTCATTTTCATAAAAATGAGTACACTCCACATGAAGAAAAGTGACCCCTGTAGAATAATGACCCCCTTGTAGATGAAAGTTTTTCAGTATATTTTTTTTATTATTTGTGAAAGTCTTTACACTATTGTAGTTTTCACTGCTGCAGTTTACAGAAAGTAACAGAAATTATAATCATATTCAAATAGACTTAAAGAGAAAAAAGGGTTATATCTTAAAAATAAAACTCCTTCCGTTATAACAAGATATTGACGTATTGCATCGGGGTATGGTTGTCATCTTAAACCCCTGTCACACCGGGGCTGCGTCCTCAGGGCGATCCCGCTGCGTTCTAAAAAAATGAATGCAGAACGCCGAGATGCGCGCAGTGGAGTCTCCTACAGCGCCGTAACAACGCAGTGACATCTTCATTGGTCGCGGTACGGTCGCATAGAACGCCATGCAACGGCGCTCACTTTGAGTATGCACAAAGTACGCGCCGTGGCATCGCGATCTGATCAACACGCAGTAGAAACGTAGTGGGGTCGCCGTGACAGCGCGGTAAGGTCTCCAACAGCGCCATGAGTGCGCCGTGGGCGCGCTCTGGCAACGCATATCATCGCAGTAGAGACGCTGTGAAACTATCGCTCTTTCCCAACTTCGCACTCTGGCCCTCGCATCTTCGCACTTTCGCCTTCGCCTTTTTTGATTGCATTCAGCAAGTCTCGGTCGATTACATAGAATTTTATGCAGGCCCGTACTCGCCACGGTTTTCCAATTAATCAATGCTATTATTGGTGCGCATGCTCTAGGCCATCGTACTTACTATGAATGTTTATAAATATTTTAATGTGTACATGTGACATATATGTTTACCTGTGCTGGCTATGCCTAATTTTAATAAACTCCACATAAAATGTAATGTCCGCCAAAATGTATACATATGCACTTCCAGACTCCTGTTGCTTACCAGCCGTCTGTATACCGTGGACCAAACACAGTAACATTCTAATTTCATTATGCGACACTCTTTGCTCATGCATGGATCTAGAGGGAGAGAGGGGGTCCGCCCCCCCCCCCCCCCCGCCCCCGGAAAATTCAATATGAATAATTTCACGCAGTAAAAGGGGAGGGGAGGTCCGGACCCTATTCCCCTGGATAATTCAATTTCATTAATTTTATAAAAATAAAATTTTCAAAAAATGCCTCAGAATCCTTTTAAACGATAAAGAGGTCCGCAATTATAAAACATAGGTAATCATAGATTACAAAGCTCACCGAGACGAGTCATCACCTTTATGAGGCATCACCTTTATGAGACCACCTTTATCATATTATATGAAAATCATCCTTTGTGATCTTGGATATTCATTGATTCTGTTTTGACACAATATCGTATATCATTTGTTTAAAAATTGCATGATAATCATATGTTCATATGTTTATCAATACAATAATATAAAATTAAAATTGCATCCTATCATACTTACAATATACACATATAATACTTCTTTTTAAAAATTGTGAAAAATAATATTGTAACGTATGATATGACATTGTATTGTGTTATACATTATTGTATTTGATCAAATAATACAATATCATAAAATATAATACAATATAGTATTAAATGAAACCATATCATATTGCAAAAATACATCATAGCATTGAAACATATGATATTATTTTGTATAATATAGTCTGATATTGTATTGTATGATACTGTATCATATTATATACAAAGCATGATATTATACGCAGCAATGTTAAGGCATCCCGATGCTAAAATACGGCTGGAAAACGATATTATTTGAATCATCACAAAAATACTTTGACCGGGAGTATTTCTTAAAATCTTTGTTACAATTATTGACATCGATGTTAAACATTATATTTGATGCATTTTTGTGACGTCATATGTTCTTTGTAATCACGTGACGGGCGAATCCTAATATTGCAAATGATCTATATAAATCGCATCGGCGCAGGTGATTAATGACATTTAATCATACATATTTTTAAGAAAAATGCTTTGTTAAGTCATATACTTTGAAGTTCTTGCTTGGGAAAGAAATAGATATTTCGTTTATGGAAGATATTGTTGAAACATTCCACAAAATCATCAAAATAATGCATATTTTTACTAATCAAAAGCGATTTACCAAAAAATGGGGCAAATCTGTAGGTTTCCCAAGCACGATTTACATTGGTACTTATATCCTCTACCAATTTTACGTAAAAAATTCTAAAATTGTGTTGATCTTTCACCTGCGCCAAGCTGGTTTTACATGCATTAAATTTTTTCATTCAGTTGTTTACACGTAGCAGGGAGAGTCTCCAAACCAATAGTTTATAAACAGTCTTTTACTTAAAACGAAGCTTTAAAACTGCCGATTATTTGATACTGGTGTTTAATATGAATGAATTCTGTACGTCTAGCATTAACGGCAGCATCTATGTAAAGGAAACATGCGGTATTATACTGGTTTGATATAATTTACTTTTAACGTTAGGATACATTCCCTGAGAACTATTGACAGGAATGCAGATCGTGACGTCAAAGTTAATTATGACGTCATATCGTATGAAGTTCAGACAAGCGACTTTCTACATATCGCTGTAAAATCCATCGGGAAGCCTTAACATGCCCGCGTATGATATGATACAATATAATTTGATACAACACTGTATCATATCAAATGATACAATATCATGGGATAAAGTAAAATATTATATAATACAATTATATTATACATATTGTATCATATGATACAATAATATATATTACAACATCATAAAATACAATTTCATGACATATGATAATTTTTCATATTATACAATATTGTATCATAATATACAATACGATACATAACAATATATTGATACAAGATCATATCATAAAATATCAAAAAATTGATACAATATCATATCGTATCATATAACGTTTTACAATATAACATGTTTCATATCATACAATACTATATTATAGGAATCATGTTATATAGTTTAACAACAACCACATCTATCTATCAAGCAGGTTTGAGTGAGGCAGAAGATTTCTTGAGCATCCTTGACTATGGAGATCAGGCTCTTCCTCTGAAGCAACCTCTGCGTTTCATTTATAACATAGTTAAATCAACTATGCAAGCTATCATCTATAAACTATCATAAGCTATCATCTATGACCTGTTCCAAAAACCTAAACCTCATCAAGAATCATAAACCGATGGCTCAGATTCAGCATTCAAGCCTTTCAGGTGCATCAGTATCATAAGACGCACCATCCATGCAAGTGTGGAGAAGTTAGGACCAGTAATAACTAAGATATCATCATCAGAGGGCACCAGCAATTCAATCCTTTACCTCCTCTAGCATCCGCAACCTATGGCTCAGATTCAGCATCCATGCCTGTCAGGTGCATCTGTATCATAAGACACTCCATCCATTCAAAGTTAGGTGAAGTTAGGACCTGCAATAATTAAGATATATTTTTTAGCATCCTTGATAATGGGGATCTGCCTCTTAAGCTACCTCTGCGATTCACTCATATTACAGTTTAATAAACTATGCAAGTTTGAAATAGTACTATTATCTATTAAACATGCTACCTGTTACAAAAAACTTAACCTTATCCAGCATCCGAAATCTATGGCTAATACTCAGCATTCAAGCCTGTCAGGTGCATCAGTATCATAAGACGCATCATCCATGGAAGTCTGGTGAAGTTAGGACAAGATATCATCATCAGAGGGCACCTGTTTCAAAAACTGTAACCAGCTCTTAAAACCTTAACCTTCTCCAGTATCCGAAACCTGTGTCTCAGATTCAGCATTCAAGCCTGTCAGGTGCATCAGTATCTTAAGACGCACCATCTATACAAGTTTAATAAAGTTAGGACAAGTAATAACTAAGATATAATCATCAGAGGGCACCTGCAACAAAAACTTTAACCAGCTCTAAAAACCTTATCCTCCTCCAGCATCCGAAACCTATGACCTGGCTCAGATTCAGCACTCAAGGCTGTCTGGTGCATCAGTATCATAAGACACACAATCCATGCAAGTTTGGTGAAGTACGGACCAGCAGTAACTTAGATATTGCTATCAGAAGGCACCTGCAACAAAAACTTTAACCTGCTCCAAAAACCTTAACCTCCTCCAGCATCTGAAATTTAGGAACCAGATCCAGAAGGTCCAGATGCATCATCCATGCAAGTTTGGTGAAGGACAAGTAATAGCTTAGATACAGGACCTGCAACAAAAATTTTAACCAGCTCCGGACGGCGACGCCGACGCCGGTAGTATAGCATAAGCTCCCCTTGACTTCGTCTCGGTGAGCTAAAAAGGCGAAAGCGCGAAGATTTGAAGGCGAGAGTGCGAAGTTGCGAAGGCGAAGGAGCGATAGTAGTATCACTTCTTCGCCTTCGCAACTTAGCACTTTCGTCTTCGCATCTTCGTGCTTCGCCGTCGCATCTTCTATATTCTTCATATTGTTCATTAATTATACTTGAGATGAAGATTTCCACTATTACAAACTGCTGGGTATGCAAGTGCATCACCCAGAATTAATGATGAAACCAAAATTATGAAATGTTTATTCCACTGTTAGGCATTATAACCAAGCTAAAATTAGGAGGCACTGACAGCAGCCATTACGCCAGTAGAGGTGAACGGCCAATAAGGAAAATCGTCAAAGTACTGAGAGTACTCATACAGAAAATATATTTTACTTTATCATTGGCATAATTTAGTTAATATCACGATGATTAATGCATCAATAGTTTGTATGAGTATTGATAACTTTGGATACAATAAAGATTGTGCGATCAAAATCAGGGGATATAAACCCCTAACATGGGCTTGAACCCCTTATATTTACATTATCCAGTGTCTTTGCCTGTGATAACACTACGTATCGATTTTGTACTATATAACCCATAATACAAATGACGCCAAATTGAGGTGCAAGCGGGGTTTGATTATTCATATTTAAATATTTAATCGTACGATGGCTAAAATTTATATAAATATAAGTAATAAGGAATCGTTCTTTGAATATTATGAGGTGATAATTTTGGTCGGGGAATGATCAAATCTATCATAAAGCCCTTCGGGCTTTATTGGATTTGATCACGCCCCGAGCAAAATTATCACCTCATAATACTCAAATAATGATTCCTTATTCCTTATATCACCGCTTTTAGAAACAATCTCTTCTTATTATAATCGAACAGTGTTTATTATCTATTTAAGATGTACCATAGTCAGGTACTCTTCACACATTTGCTCTAAAAGATTAAAGTATATTCATGATCAGAGATACAACATTACAACAAATGTTTATAATATTGATGTTGATGTATTACGTACAAGGAAACAAAACTAACGTAACAAGATTTAAAAAAAAAATACTATCCCCCAGAAGTGTAAATAAGAAGTATTCATATTCCTACGTTACCTACCTTCCTTGTCTTTTTCCATCAAAATATATACATGTGTTATTCTTCGATTGACAATTCATTCACCAATGAATATTGCTAATATTATAACACAATTATTCTTTCATGATTATCGTTCATTAATTATCACACAATATCGTCATTGTGTATGAATTTGGTTTTCTTTTTTTGCGTCATTTCCCGCCATATGTCGACGAGAGAAATGACGTAACAGTTAACAATCAATTTGTGGCAAAGTAAGAGTGTTTTGTGTGTGCTTGCTACGGATATGAAAAACTATATACATCTATTTATTTACAAGTTCGGTGTTTATAACTTCAAAATCAGTTGAACATAGTGAACAATTAAGTAATTTCAAAGTCGTATCTTGGATACGGGGTAACCAATTTCGATTCATGTTTACGGGGGGGGGGTCATTTTTCTATGGGGGTCATTTTTCTTCACGTTTAACATGAAGAAAAATAACCCCTGGGTCTTTTTTCTTCAGACAAATCCAATTATTCTTCAGCTAGGGGGGTCATTATTCTACGTCGAAAAATGACCCCCGGTCATTATTCTACGGGGGTCATTATTCTTCATTACACCGTCATTGGTCGACGCTTCGCTTACTCATTTCGACATTTCATAGTATTTTATACATAAACTGCATGCCGTAAGTTCTTAAAGTATTTGGAGTAGTTGCCCTTTGAAATTCTTTAAAATTAGAGTAGTTGCCCTTAGAATATTGACGTCACATTGTTTTGTCTGGAGCAGAACAAAATGGCAACGTCGAAATTTGCTCAAATCTCTGCAGAGGAAAGGGAGAAAACATTTAAAATTGAATAGCAACAAAACATTGTAAGTAAACATGGGTGAAGCAAAGATTTTGAAAGAGTATTTGAAAGTTTTAAGAGTTTAGATGAGTTAAATTGGACGAGATGTAAGGCATCTTGTACATGGCTTTGTGTAGATCATCGCTATTTGTGAATAAATATGTCGCTTGATAGTCCTCGAGAAAACAAAACGCTTATTAGGTTAGTTACTGACTCACTACGGAAATATATTGGGTTGATCAATCTCACAGAAGGATCGGCTTCGCCTCGCCATCTATGAGATTGATCAACCCAATATATTTCCGTAGTGAGTCAGTAACTAACCTAATAAGTAATAATATAGTCCTTTAAATAAGGTTGCGACTTCCTTCTTCTTTGAGGGCGACTTGTGGCCTTCTTTTCGTCGTCCTCTGTACAGGCGTTCTGTGGAGTTTCTTGTTCCGCCTTTTTTGCACACGGCGGAGTAGAGAGTACTTCTGGAATAGAAGGAGATCCAGGGTTGTAGGTGTCGTGGTGTGGGTTGTCAAATATATTGAACTCGGGCATACGAGTTTTTGGGAGTCGCATCTTCATCCTGATTATCATCTTCATGAATGAAATGTTGCTTGTGTTTGAGTGGTAAGGTCGGTGCTTCTTTTGGAACGCAGAAGCATTCTTTAATCTTGACCTTGCACATGTACGAGTGTGATTTGAGTTGTTGACCGGCAAACTTTTTGATATAAAACCACTCTTCATGTTTGACACTACTATGTATCTGGAACGGGCTTTCGTCTTGTCTCTGTCGGAATACAAATAGACAAGATCTCCAATAGACGGTACATGAAGGGAGCGTGGTCCTATCGAGTTGGCCTTCGAAGGTGCACTTCTAATGTGATTCGAACCTCACTGGGCTTGTTTTTTAACAATAATGTCCTTGTCACACATGCGGACCTGTTCATGCGTGAACTGGTTCCTTTGTGTGTACATTTCTCGTGCTGATAGTCCACCATCTCTGATACGAGAGTTCAGTCGTGCTACGGCTGTAGACAGACTAAGTTGTGAGACTGGGCCTCCTCCAGGTTATTGTCTTAGTATTTCCTCCTCGAATGGCTTTCTCCGCAACTGGATTTTATTGACATTCTTCACCCGGCCGATTTCCAGGTTGATGCGATAACGATCTAAGAGAGCATCCTCACGTAGAGCGAGAAACCACGGGGCAGGAGCAATACGTATAACTGCTCTTAGTCCATCAAGTAGGTGTAGATTCCTGCACAAAAGGAGAAGGGCTTCACATAAGGTTTTCGCTTTTTCATCGTCTTTGAAGCAAGCAGCTGTATAAGCAATTACAGTTCTCGTACGACTAGAATTAACTGACGGTTTTGTTTGATCACTTTGGCATCAAAGTTAATTCCTGTTCTGCAAAATAGACTGTTCTGCTTAGGTCATTGGAAACTGTTTAGTAAGACGCACGTGTGACATAAGTCGCATACACGGTCGATTGACTGATAAATCCAAAGCGAAGAAGTCTCGTCTAATAACCAGCATCATTTGATGTTTAGTTCGGTGATCTAAACGTATGTGAAGTGCAGTTACAAGGCCATCTAAGACGCTGCGTGGGACTATGATCAGCTCTTCGAGGGGTTGTGGTGGGTCAGACCTGCGTGCAATGAATAAGCCGTCCTTTGCTATGGTTGCTACATTCAGGTAACGTTTAACGTCTCGGATATTTGTGAGTTTCTTTGACGGTCTGGTACCTTGTTTGAGATGCGAATGTGTCCGTCTAAGATCTGGGCAATCGGCTTGGATATTGATTCATGCAGATCTAGTAGTAAAAGATAAAAATAACATGTCGTCAATACTGCTAGTTTTGTTGGCTTGGGGTCTTAAGCCACGTACCACTAAGTCTTCCACTTGAATGATGAAGTTGCAAATCTGGCATGAAGGATTGTTGAATTCGACTGCATTCATGCTGGCAAAATCTGATGGAACATTTGCAAAACCAGCAATGTGTTGAAGGTCAACTTGATAGCGGCTAGCTGTGGAGAGGAAGGATGTCACTCTGGGAGTGGAAGAAAATTCACCACTGCGGTGTTTTTGTATTGCTTGGGCACAAGGCTTGCTATCTGTTAAGACGCATGACTTGTGGGCTGATTGAATAATAAAGGGGCTATAATGTTTTATGACAGCAGATATACACCATGCTTCAATTTTGCATGAAAGCCATGTGACTTGATGCTTTGTAACTTGGCACTGAAGAATCCAGCGAGACGGATTTTTTCATCACGCATTATGTATAGAGTTGCTCCTATGCCACATTTGCTGACAGACCCATCAATGATAATCCACAACGGTCATTTCTCCACGGAAGGTAGATTTCTATGGAGTCTTTGAGTTTTTGTTGGGCTTTGTTAAAGTGCTCAATCAGCTCTTCTGACGATTTGATTTTGTCCTTTGACTGAAGAACACTGATGGCGCCTTCGAGAGGAGCAATAGTATGTGCACAGCTTGGTAGGATGCGGGATAACATCTTGTAGGCCAATAAATAAGCGCAAGCCATGGACAGTGTCTTAAAGTTTGCATGTGGATAGGACTGAGACTTTGTGAGGGCATGCAGAAAGACGACGTCCTTGTGTCCAAATCCATCCTTATATGTTTGTAGGGCGTGGGCAAATTTTCGGTTTTCCTGCAGATTACTTAAGTCTTCAATCATTGTGAGCTGTCATTACACTGGTCCAGTTTCTCTGAGGTGTTTCCTTTACAGTATAAATAATCTGCTAACTTTGTAACAAATCCCGCCTGAAGATGGTCTCCTAAGACACTGCATATGAGTTCTTTTAAGGCGGTTTCTGAGCCTGGCATCCCTATTGCACACCGGGTCTAAACACGAAGACCTTTATAGTGTGTAACAATGCCGCAATAACGCATTGATTCTCTGACCAATGGGATCTGATAGAATACACTTGTTAAGTCTGTCATTATAAGGTATTTCCACTGACTAATGGTGCATAGGGTAGAGTCAATGTCAGGTATTAGGGATAGTTGGGGTTTTAAATAGCGCCCAACGTCTGAAAAGGCAGTAACCAGTTGGTGTCCACCATTTGGCTTAGAAACCAGAACGGACTGATTTAAGTATTCCACAGTAATGTTTATTTCTTCAGGTTTTCTCAGGACTCCGAGGGCTTCTAATTCATTGCACTTGTCTTGCAAAATATGTAGTTTTTCTTTTAGAAATTTGTGGGGAGACGACCCTTTCTCTGAGGGGGTTGTGTAGGTCCCATGTTGATCCTCATGTTAAATGTTCCCTCCTTGCCGTTATACATGTAGCCACTGAAGTGAGGGTCGAATAGAGAGGCTTGTGCCTGAAGGGCTCATTAGAAGTGTTGTTGAGTCTCGAGGGTAAGAATTTGGTCCGGATTAACTTTAACAGCATCGGAATAACAGTGTTTGCTCACTTGTAATGTTTTTGTTGGTTGTGAACAAAGCACATATTTTGGCAAGTCATCGGTGATATTGTTGTCGAAGTGTAGTAGGAAGAACTTGACAAAAGTGTTCATTTTTCTTGAGTTGTTTAGGTTCATCAGTATTGTTCACAATGCGTATTTTTCCAGCCACAACATCTATCATTTCCGGTTTAGGACACATAGTACGTGCGTAGCGGGATTCAATACGAGATTCAACAGCTACAGTGCCTTCCGCTGAGATGTGTTCCGGTACATCTAGCTTAAGGTGTGATCCTGGCAACACCGTAGTCGACGGTGACTTCAGAACATAAGCATGAGCCCGTCGAATGTGGTGCTGCTCGCGCCTGTCATGGATGTTATAGTAAATTACATGGGAATCCCAAATCATTATTTCATGGCGTGCTGGATGGATACTGATAACATAAGCAGAGAGAAATGGAATACCTGCGAGAAAAGTCAACATCAAGGTCCTTAACTTCAAGAGCCTCGACGTGAAGGGTGATGTCTTCTCTAATCAGGTTGTTTCTCCTACTATTGCTTATGGGGTAGTGTCATCCGCTTGAAGTGTGTGTTGTGTGGCTTTCGTAATTTCAATCCCCATGAGTTGAGCAACGCATGCACGAATCATGCTGATTTCCGCAACACTGTCAAGCGTTATATGTACTAAGTGTTGCTTATAGTAAGCCTTAATCTGTGGTGGCTGTTTGGTACTGACCCGTCTTGAGGTAGGGGCTACTTCGTAGAGATCAAGATGGTCTCCTTCAGGTGTACTATCAAACTTATCCTCGTCAGAATTGGTGAGGGCACAAATGTGTCTAGCTCGGCTCATCAAAGTTTTTTCTTCTTGTAAAAATTTGCAAGTGCTCAGGAAGTGATCATTGCGAGGTCGTCCAGCTTGTTTGCACAATGGGCATATCTTGTTGTTTTTGGTGCAAATGTTTTGATGCCTCTGTGTTGTGGTAGGTGGTGAGTTGTAGTTTTTAAACGCTGTACGAATGACCTTGGCATCATTGTTTATACGAATTGCATCAAGTAGGCTGTCTAGAGCTTGAGATATTTTGGATTTTAAGCTGGCTATTGTTTTGGATCTTAGCTCAGGACTATACCTTTGTTTCACCAGGGCATGTGAGTCCTTGTTTTGTAGGTGGAGCCATGTCATTATGATGAGGTTCTCGAGGGAGGGGGATAACTCTTCATCTGCTTCCGGAAGTGCACCCATGTGGCTTATGCCTCCTCCAGGTTGGATCAGGTTGTCCTAAATGAAGCTGGTCAGTTTTTGAAATAATTCCTCTGGTCATTCACCCAGATCTAAGTGGATGTTATCGGAGTCCAAGTAATGTGCCCCAATTGACTGGTACCCAAAGTGAGTACGTATTGCTTGATAGATGTAGAGTTCTTAACAATAGTATTTCGTGAGATAATGGGACAATAGTTTGCAATTTTCCCAAGCATAAGTTTTGGATGTGCTACTAATTGTGCGGCTGTTCCTTGTGAATTTTCTGGTACGTCTTGCCCATCATTAGTGAGGCCACGTCTAGGATTCGCGAGCGTTTTCCTAGTCCACCTTGAGCCGTTGACTGGAAACATTGCAAAGTTCGGATCAAGGGAAAGAGTGTACTGTTAATTTTGTTTCCAGGCTTCGAAATTTGTGGTTGTCTCATGTTTCCTTAACGACCACTGTTTTAAAGCGCGGTTGCCGGTGTAATGAAGAATAATGACCCCCTTAGAATAATGACCAGGGGTCATTTTTCTACGTAGAATAATGACCCCCCGGTCATTATTCTAAGCCGAAAAATGAACCTCCGGTCATTATTCTTCGTAGAAAAAAAAAACCTTTGCCTGAAGAATAAGTGTCATTTTCATAAAAATGAGCACATACCACATGAAGAAAAGTGACCCCTCTAGAATAATGACCCCCTTGTAGATTAAAGTTTTTCAGTATATTTTTTTATTATATGTGAAATAGTCTTTCCACTGTTGTAATTTTTACCGCTGCAGTTTACAGAAAGTAACAGAAATTATAACGCATATTCAAATAAACTTAAAGTTAAAGAAGGAGTATATCTTAGAAAATAAAAATTCTTCCGTTATAACAAGATATTGACGTATTGCATAGGGGTATGGTTGTCATCTTAACAATTACATTTAAATATATCTATGGTGTTCCGATAGGGTCAATTCGACCTTAGTTGCAAAGGCGATAGTGCGAAGGCGAAGGAGCAAAAGTGCGAAGATGCGACGATGAAGCGCGAAGATGTGATGCCTAGGAGGAGCGATACTAGTATCGCTCCTTCCAAACTTGCACTCTGGCCTTTGCATCTTCGCACTTTCGCCTTTTTTGATTGCATTCAGCAAGTATCGGTCGATTACATAGATTTTAATACAGGCACCGTACTCGCCAAGGTTTTCCGATTAATCCATGCTATTATTGGTACGCATGCGCTAGGCCATCGCGCTTACTATGAATGTTTATAAATATTTTAATGTGTACATGTATGTTTACCAGTGCTGGCTATGCCTAATCATTATCTACTCCACACAAAATTTAATGTCTGCCACAATGTGTACATATGCACTTCTAGACTCCTGTCACTTACCAGCCGTCTGTTTACCGTGGACCAACACAGTAACATTCTAATGTCATTATGCAACACCCCTTGCTCATGCATGGATCTAGAGGGGGAGAGGGGGTCCGCACCACAGAAAATTCAATATTATTAATTTTACGCGGTAAAACGGGAGAGGGAGTTCGGACCCTATCCCTCTGAATAATATATTTTTATTTATTTTATAAAAAAAAATCCAAAATATGCCTTGGAACCCTTTAAACGATGGAGAGCTCCGCAATTATAAAACATAGGTAATCACAGATTACAAAGCTCACCGAGACTAGGCATCACCTTTATGAGGCATCACCTTTTTGAGACCACCTTTATCATATTATATGAAAACCATCCTTTATGTTCTTGGATATTCATGGATTCTGTTTTGAAATAATATCGTATATTATCTGTTAAAAAATTGTATGATAATCATATGTTCATATGTTAATCAATACAATAATATAAAATTGAAATTGTATCCTATCAAACTTACAATATATATCATATATTACCATAAAATACCGTTAATTATTTGATTAAATAATAGAATATCATAAAAAATAATACAGTATAGTATTATATGAAACAATATCATATTGCAATAATACATCATAACATTGAAACATATGATATTATATTGTATAATCAAGCATTGAATCATTATTTTTTGAAAAATGTGGTCTCAGAACTGCAACGGTGTGTGCACATAAATTGTATAACGCGCGCTAGCGCGTTATGAAAATGTTTGCACTCATTGTTGCAGTTATAAGACCTCATCTTTCAAAAAATAATGAATCAATGCTTATATTTACGTTTATTAAACCTGTATTTCCTTCCTGCAAATATGATTTTTTTTTAAAAGCTCTGTCTTGTTCAACGAGTAATGTTAAATTAACGGAATGGCCACTGGAACAGCCGAAATATGCTGACAAAAATAGTGCACAGCGTTTTAAATTCGAATAATTTTATTTTTCTTTCTGTAATTTAATGAATTTACTCTTGGTAAACTAAGAAATTAATCATTTGAATTCATTTAACTGTCAAAATATATTTACATCAATGAAATATTTATCAGCGTAATTATAATATCAGGTCGTTATCCGGTTTGAAGTCGCGAGAAGAGTCAGGTCTTGTTCTTCGAGAAATACTGAAGGAATACTAAATGTATTCATATGCACCAGATTTGGTGATTGGGTCTTCTGTGTTGTGCGTAAATATCACTCAAATCAACCAATGTAATTTAATAGAGGGAAAGAAAATGAATGTAAATATTAAAGCATGATATAGTATTGTATGATACTGTTTCATATTTGACATGAAATATGATATTGTATGATATAAAACAATATAATTTGATACAACATTGTATCATATAAATGGTACAATATCATGGGAAAAAGTAAAATATTATATAGTACAATCACATTATACATATTTCATCATATGATACAATAATATATATTTGAATATCATAAAATACAATTTCATGTGATATGATAATATATCATATAAACCAATATCATATTATACAATACCGTATGATACGATATTTTATAATATTTCAATATCATATATACAATTTCATGTTATATAATTCTATATTACAGAAACCAATATCATATTATACAAAACTTTATGATACAATAACATATTCAATATAATATCATAGGATGCAATATTATATATTGCAATATCACATGTAATAGTATCATGTGATTAAATAATTAATAAATAATACAATATAATATTATGCAATATTGTATCATAATAATCATTACTATACATAACAATATCATGATACAACATCATATCATAAATTTTCAAAAAAAATAGATGCAATATTTCATCGTATCATATAACGTTTTACAATATAACATATGGTATTATATTGTATCTAGTTAAACAATAGAGTTTCAAATCATACAATACTATATCATAGGAATCATGTTACGTCATTTAACAACAACCACATCTATCTATCAAGCAGGATTGAGTGAGGTAGGAGATTTCTCTAGCATCCTTGATAATGGAGATCCGGCCCTGCATCTAAAGCAACCTCTGCGTTTCATTTATAATATAGTTAAATCAACTATGCAAGCTATCATCTATAAAACATGTGACCTGTTCCAAAAAACTAAACCTCATCAAGAATCATAAACCTATGGCTCTGATTCAGCATTAAAGCCTGTCGGGTGCATCAGTATCATAAGACGCACTATCCGTGCAAGATTGGTGAAGTAAGGACCAGTGATAACTAAGATTTGATCATCAGAGGGCACCAGCAATTAAAACTTTTACCTCCTCCAGCATCTCCAACCTATGGCTCTGGACCTGAAATAACTAAGATATATATTTTGAGCATCCTTAATAATGGAGATCAAGCTCTGCATCTGAAGTTGCATCTATATTTCATTCATTTTACAGTTTAATCAGCTATTCAAGTTTGAAATAGTACTATTATCTATTAAACATGTTACCTGTTCCAGAAAAAACTTAACATTTTCCAGCATCCGAAACCTATGGCTCAGACTCAAGCCTGTCAGGTGCATCAGTATCATAAGACGCACCATCCATGGAAGTCTGGTGAAGTTAGGACAAGTAATAACTAAGATATCATCATCAGAGGGCACCTGTTTTAAAAACTTTAACAAGCTCTTAAAATCTTAACCTCCTCCAGCATCCGAAACATCAGTATCATAAGACACACCATCCATACAAGTTTAATGAATTTGGGACCAGTAGTAACTAAGATATAATCATTAGAGGGCACCTGCAACAAAAACTTTAATCAGCTCCAAAAACCTTTACCTCATCCACGATCCAAAACTTATAGCTCAGATTCAGCCTATCTGGTGCATCAGTATCATAAGACACACCATCCATGCAAGTTTGGTGAAGTACGGACCAGCAGTAACTTAGATATCGCTATTAAAGGGCACCTGCAACAAAAACTTTAACCTGCTCCAAAAACCTTAACCTCCTCCAGCATCTGAAAGTTAGGAACCAGATTCAGTAGGTCCAGATGCATCATTCATGTAATTTTGGTGAAGAGAGGACAAGTAATAGCTTAGATACAGGAGCTGCAACTAAAACTTTAACCAGCTCCGGACGCCGACACCGGGGGTATAGCATATGCTCCCATGGACTTCGTCTCGGTGAGCTAAAAAGGCGAAAGCGCGAAGATTCGAAGGCGAGAGTGCGAAGTTGCAAAGGCAAAGAAGCGATAGTAGTATCACTTCTTCGCCTTCGCAACTTAGCACTTTCGTCTTCGCATCTCCGCGCTTCACCGTCGCATCTTCTATATCCTTCATATTGTTCATGAATTATACTTGCATTGAGGATTTCCACAATACAAACTGCTGGTCATACTAGTTCATCACCCAGAATTAATGATGATTTACTCCACTATTAGGCATTATAACCAAGCTGAAGTTAGTAGGCACTGACAGCAACCATTACGCCAGTAGATGTTAATGGCCAATAAAGAGAATCGTCAAAGTACCGAGAGTACTCGTACAGAACATATATTTTACTTTATCGTCGGCATACTTTAGTAAGTTTAGTTAATATCAAGATGATTAATGCTTCAGTAGTTTGTATGAGCATTGGTAACTTTGGATACAATAAAGATCGTGTGATCAAAATCAAGCGGGATATAAACCCCTAACATGGACCCTAACCTCTTATCAACGCTTTTAGAAACAATCTGTTCTTATTATAATCGATCAGTGTTTATTGTCTATTAAGATTTACTATAGTCAGGTACTCTTCACAAATTTGCTCTAAAAGAATAAAGTCTATTCGTGATCACAAAACAACATTACAACAAATGTTTAGAATATTGATGTTCATGTATTACGTAGAAGAAAACAAAACTAACGCAGAATGATTTTTTTAAAAATCACTTTCCCTAAGAAATGTAAATAAGAAGTATATATTCATATTCCTACGTTACCTGCCCCCCTTTGTCTTTTTCCATAAAGATATATACATGTATTATTCTTCGATTGACAATTCATTCACCAATGAATATTGCTTATATCATTACAACAATTATTCTTTCATGATTATTGTTCGTTAATTATCACACAATATCCTCATTGTGTATGAATTTTTCTTTATTTGCTTCATTTCCCGCCGTATGTCGACGAGAGAAGAAACGTAACTGTTAACAATCAATTTGTGGCAATGTCAGAGTGTTTTGCGCGTACTTGCTACGGATATGAAAAACTGTATACAGCCCCAGCGATTTATTTACAAGTTCGTTGTTTGTAACTTCAAAATCAGTTGAACAGAGTGGAAAATTAAGTAATTTCAAAGTCATATCTTGGATACGGGGTAACCAATTTCGATTCATGTTTACGGGGGGGGGGTCATATTTTTATGGGGGTCATTTTTCTTCATGTTTAACATGAAGAAAAAAACCCCCTGGGTCTTTTTTCTTCAGAAAAATCCAATTATTCTTCAGCTAGGGGGGGTCATTATTCTACGTAGAAAAATGACCCCCGGTCATTATTCTACGGGGGTCATTATTCTTCATTACACGTAGAAAAATGACCCCCGGTCATTATTCTACGGGGGTAATTATTCTCCATTACACCGGCCATTTTGTGTTGTGACCGTCGCTAATGAAAATAGTATTACGTGAAGACGTACCCAATCTGACTTGGAGGAGACATGGTTGTAATTCATTGTCGCTGCTACAACGCCAATAATTAGAGAAGACTCCGAATCAGACTGAATACACTTTTTAATTAAAATGGCTTCAATACAGCACGAGGACGAAGACAATAATTATCTTTCGAAACAGGAGAGCATTTTGGATGACTATCGGTCATTGTTAGCTCGTACATTATAATAATCGTAGCATTACAGAATGGCGCAATGACATTTTAAATTAAAAAAATAGTTTTATAAAAAATCCGTCAATTCATGTATTTCTTGTTGAGGGTTCAAATAGTTATTCCATTTATTTAAAATATTGTCAAAACATTTGGCCTTATACTCAAACTAATTTTCAAGCTCAATAAACACGCAAAATTGGTTCAATTGGTAGGTTTCCCACAACATGATTTCCACTGGTACTTATTTTCTCTCCCATATTCACACAAAATATACCAAAATTGTATTGATTTTTCATTTGCGCCATGCTGTTTTTGCATGCACAAAAATATTTCAATTAATTGTTTACACATAGTACGGAAAACCTCCAAACCATTAGTTTATAAATAGTCATTTATCTAATACAAAGCTTAAAGCTGCTGATTATTTGATACTCAATATTTATAATATCAAATTTCTGATCACTTGTATCAGCAACAGCGCTTATGTAAAAGAAACTATTCCTTTTACTAATGTTAAACTGTTAAACTTATGATATTACGATGCATTTTCTGAGCCGAGTCTGTTTGAATCTGATGACTTTGAATTATATAAATATTGATATAGTCTTTCATAAATACCTGTCTATCTGATAAAAATATAAATGTCTAATGTGTATTATTTAAGGCACATTATTACATTATATTGTGTAGTTTAAAAACCATCTAAGCTTTTGTATGAAAAAGTAAGAAATTTATTCATAATAGTGACACGTCTAAAAAGGTGACTCATTCAAGATCAAACATCCTTAGAAAGTTTTCATGGTATTGACACTCCTCAGATTTTGCATAGAGGTGATGTCAAACCACAGTTTTTTAACGTTGAGTACTGTGCTTCAGTCCTCATCCTAAATAGCAACCATTGTTTATGTAAATTGTAATATAACTCATCCATAGCTTGAAAGATACTATAATATTTATATCGTAGTATTGAATTAAGCATGTACTATTTGGATAAAGAGCATGCACAAACAACACATTTGTTATTTTTACCTGTTGTATACTGATGTCCCTTGGTATAAGTACCTTTTGAGTGTTGTCAAGTCCTTAAAATAATCATCGGAAAAGCAAGCATTTGTTGTTTTTAATCAATCATCATAAAACCTTTGGAATTCGGATGGATATCAATTCTATCAACAGAGCTGATAAAGTTATAAAAGTAAGTCCATAATAATATAAGTTAACGATGTCAGTTTACAAATGGGGTTAAATACAAGGGCAGCAGTGTCTCTAATTCAGAGAAAATTTGCAATACACACTCTTCGAAACTCAAGATATAACCTAATAATTATATTAACGACTTACACAGGAGAAATACTGTTGGTGTGGCGGAGGTCAGTGTGCAATACTAAAACCAGTGCAAAAACCTGAAACTGTATCTTGTGAAAAATGCTGGAGTTGCACGGCGTTGTCTGAAACATGTTGCATTGAACTGACTGGAAATGAAAGCAGTGATAACATCCGCAGGTATGTTAAGGCTTCCCACAGCGATGTGTAGAGAGTAACTTGTCTGTACTTCATACAATATGACGTCATAATAAACTTTTACTATTCACGATATGCATTTCTCTCGATAAGTCTCAGGGAATGTATCGTGACGTTAAAAATGATTTACACTGAAACTGTAATAAAACCGTTTGTTTCGTTTACATAGATGTTGTCGTTTATACTAGTTATTCATTCGTATCAATAATCAGTATAAAATAATCTGTAGATTAAAAACTTCATGTAAATGACTATTTATAAATAAGTGCTTTGGAAACTTTCCCTGTTACGTGTAAACAACTGAATAAAGGAATTTTGATGCATGTAAAAAACAGCTGTGCGCAGGTGAAAGATCAATACAATTTTCGAATATTTAAAGTAATATTGGTAGAAATTACGAATATTGAAGTGAATCATGCTTGGGAGACCTACGGATTTACCCCAGTTTAATGTAAATCGCTTTAACTAGTAAAAATGTGCCTTATTTTGATGATTTGGCGAAATGTTTTAACATATCTTTAATAAACGAAATATTTATTTGAAGCCCATGCAAGAACTTCAAAGTGTATGACGTAACAAAGGATTTTTCTTTAAAAATATTTTTGATTTATTGTCATTAATCACTTGCGCCGATGCAATTTAAACAGACAATATGCAATGTTAGGATTCGCAAGTCACGTGACAACGAAGTACATATGACGTCACAAAAATGTATCAAGTATTATGTTTGATATAGTTGTCAATATATGAAAGAAAAATCTCAAGAAATGCTCCCGGTCAAAGTATTTCTTTCTTGATTCAAAGAATATCGTTTTCAAGCCGTATTTTTGCTCCGGAACACCTTCAAATTGCTGCATCCAAAGCACAGGAAATTCCTAATCCTCTCTTAGGCAAGCATTCAGTTGTGTTCAAGGAGGATTGGGGAACTATTAAAATTGACTTTAAAACCAGATGCTAAACCAAAGTTTGTAAATACGAGACACGTACCATATGCATTAAAATCCAAAGTTGAGAAAGAACTGGAGAAGTTAGTGGAAGATGGTGTCCTTGAAAAGTGTAACTTCCGTGAATGGGCAACACCAATGTTTTCTGTCAATGAAAAGGATGGATCAGTTTGTTGTTGTGGCGATTTCAAGGTGACTCTTAATCCCGTTTTAGAAGTAGATCCGTATCCTCTCCCGCGGATTGAGGACATTTTTGCAGCACTATCTGGAGGTACAGAGTTTTCCAAGATTAATTTGAAGCATGTTCACCTTCTATTGGGGGGTTAATGAAGAGACGCGTCCTCCTTTAACGATCAACACAGAAAATTAATTATAGCGTAATAAATCGCCTTGTATATAGAATTGCTTCTGCATTACCGATTTGGCAGCGTTTATTTGTTTGGTACCTCAGGGACTTCCTGGAGCAACATGTATCATTGATGACATGATCATAAGATGTAAGGATGAAGCAGAACATTTGTAGAACTTGGATGCTGTACTTAGCAGACAGGCAGAATATGGACTCAGAGTGGACTTAGACAAGTGCCAATTTTTCAAAGACAGAGTATCACTTTGTGGTCCGGAAATAGACCGCTATGGGTTACACAAGACTCAAAAGAAAATAGAACCAGTAGTCAATGCACTGCAGCCTACTAATGTTTCAGAACGTCGTTCATTACTGGGAATTGTAAGTAATATGCACTTTTCTTACCAAACCTATCAACCGTACTTCATCCATTTTACAGATTACTTGAGAATGACCCCCAGTGACATTGCACAGAAGACAGTGACGATGTTTCAAAACGGTGAAGAAGCTCATTACATCGAATGATGTTACTTACTCATTATGATCCTAACTTTCAGCTTTGTCTTGCGACTGATGCCTCTCCATATGGTGTAGGTTTTGAGCCATATCATGCCTAATGGTGAAGAAAGATCGATTGCTTATGCATCACGCAAATAGAGAATAGGGAATTATCTATGGAGTAAGACGATTCAACACATATGTTTATGGACGACAGTTTCATCTTATCATAGATAATGAAAATTTTGCCAAAAAAAGAGATCGCAAACACAACAGCAGCTAGGCTGCAAAGGTAGGCTATTTTCCTAGCTGGATACAATTGTGACAGTTTATACAGTCATGTAGAAGTACCAAGAAGCATGGAATAAGGTTGTTTGTCACGCTCACCCGTAATGTGCGAGAAAGATCAGGTGGCAGGCATGAATAAAAAAAGCTGAAGTGGATGTGTTTCATGTAAGTCAGCTACAACACTTACCTGTCAAACCTGAAGAAATTGAGGAGGAAAACAGACGAGATTGTCTTTTGTCCAAAATTTTTGACAACGTCACCCGTGATTAGAATGTAAATTCAGAGACCAAAGAAATGGAGCCTTTCTTTACACGCTGGAGTAAACTTACTATTCACTAGAGCTGTTAAATTTTGGGTAAACGAATTGTAATGCCGCAGGTTTTGGATAAACTACGTCAATGTTACATAGGTATTGTGAAAATGAAACACCAGGAAGAGGGCGTCATTCATGTTTGGTGGCGAGGGATTGACCGTGACATAGAGCTGTTGTCAACGAGCTTAGCCGGATGTCAAGAAGTAAAGCATGCATCAACATATGCTCCTATCCACCCATGGGATTGGCTGTCAAGACAATACTAAAGGATACATATAGACTTTCCTGGTCCATATCTTAATTCAGTGCTCCTAGTCATTGTTGATGCTTACTCGAACAGCCCAAAAGTGATACCAGTGAGGACATCGACATCTTCGCAGACCATTGATGCTTTAAACACTGTTTTTTTCACATAATGTTTTACCAACGCAAATTGGCAGCGATAAAGGACCTCAAATCACATACATCTGAGATTCACCAAAGAAAACGGTATCAACACATTACCTCTGCACCGTACTAGATGAGTCTAGTAAAAAGGACAGTGAGAGCGTAGTTAGAAGAAACTGAGCATTTTTCTTTTGGCTTACTGCAATGCTCGTTTGAGGAGTAGCCTCTCATCAAGATTGGACGAGATCTAATCTGAAAAAAAAAGTGGAGATGAAACAGGCAGAAAAACATGGGAGGAGAAACGTTATGTTGCGTACATTTGAACAAGGACAGACGGTTGCTGTTAGGGATTATCGTCAGGATTGATCAAGTTTTTGATTAATTAATGTTAATCTAGTAATCCTTGGTATATTTCCGTGAGCCAAATTTGTGCAGATACTACTTGAAATGACTCTAGGAGATTGTATCTAAAGGTGATGGAATGTTATGTAATACATATATTCATATTCCGAAAATGTATCATTATAGTTTTAATTGTTACGTTTGTATATACGCAGTTGAATACAAAATATATAGTTCTGTGATGCCATTCTCGAGTTGTTATTTTTTTACCTTTTTTTTATTCTTTTATACATAACACTTATAATGGAAACTTAAGTTGTTTAGCAGACGAATTGTCATTGATTTTTTTTTCTTTTACATTCTTTTCAAGATTCTTGTTTACAATTTCTTCGAAAAATCTTTTTATAATGTATTATAAACTTGAACGCAAAAATTCCCGTCAAAATATGAGGCGTTTTTTAAAAAGGTTATCAAGTTGAATTAGATATTGTCAATTGTACGTATCTACGTTTTATGTGTATAAAAAGGCAGTTATATCATCGGCTGCTGTCTTATAACGGTAGCCCGTTGGTTATTGAACGTTATGATTATATGGTCGAAAGTTCGGATCCTGCTCTCGGCGCTTACATGATTTTGTTGAAATCATTTGCCGTACTCTATTCCGTCACAGTATACTTACGCTATTAAACATTTGTATACTATGCGAAAATTGATGAGTATTAATGAAAATAAAGAGACAAACTAATATGAGGTATAATAATCCACATAATTGCAATCTGCAAATCACATTAGGAGACTGAATAAGTTTGCAAACAAAAATCATTAGTGGTTTTGTTCCACGATGGTAGCTTCTATGCCCTATATATTATAAAATCATTCTTGATGATTGTGTTAATTCTGACACCATCTAGCACAATTTTGACAGCTGCGTGAAGCTAAACAATACATACGACCAGTGTTTAAATTTTGTTTGACTCATTTTCTTTGGCGGATTTCTCAGATCAATTTAACACAAAGTGTACATGTACCGTCCCCCTCCCCTTGTAAAATAGATTCTATGCAAGTCTGTATTTTTATCCATTTGTCACGGTCTCTCTTTCTCTCTCTCCCAAACCAAACCAACCAAAAAAAGTAAAAATCTTGCAAATATTTTAAAATATTGTAAAATTGATTGACGAATGTTTCCACTTTAAAAACGATATATTTTCTGGTTTATGTGGTAATATAATAAAGTAACGAACATTGCAGAAAATACATAATAAGTTCAAGATTAAATGTAGCATTTTATTGTTTATATTACATAATTATTCTAAAAAAAAAGGAAATGATAATATAGGTTGCAAATTATTTCGACCAATTGGTTTGCGTAAGAAAAAAACAGAAAATAATGGACGCAAAACCCATTATTTTCTTTTTTGAAGTTGATGTTATCTAAATCACATGTTTTTTCCTTGAATCTATAAAGCTTTTTTACTTTAGCGATAGCAAAGTGCGTATTAGATATTCCACAATAATTACAAACCCATACGTTTTATAGAATGGCCAAGCTTTTAAGTTTTAGTTTACAAAATATTTACAATGTGTTAGTATATCATAAAATATTGTTATATAATAAACATTTATTTTTTTATTTAATCGGAGGGTATTTGCAGTCTTGTATTTTAAAAAAAAAGTATTTCAGTTGGTGAAAACAATCTCAATATTTTCATACGTTGAATTATTTCCGGGAAAGTATCTTGTGTTTTCAATTTCAACATTATCGATCAGTCTACACCATTTAGGCTTGGATACGACTGCGTAGGCGCATATCAAAGCGAAGTCCACAAGGCCAAAAACCAGGATCAAGATACGTAATGAATCATTCTTTGTAGAAAACTGTCCACTGATTGGTATCTCTGTAGAATTCGTCATGTTCATGGTAGTAGTGTAGTTGGCAGTCCTGACAGTTTTAAAACTCAAAAATGGCAAAAAAGAAACATTTTCTCTTTTATCTAAAGGGAAAATAAAGCAGGAATTTAAAAATATATTTAGGGAGTTTACATTGAATCATCCTATAAATGAGAAATAATAAGTGAATATAGTTTTTATTAGTTTTCTTTATGTCATGTTGTTCGAAATAAAATTTTTAATTTTGTTTCTTAAAATCAAATAATACCTGTTGTAAGAGATCTACAGCCTGTAAATACATCACACGTGTCATTGTTGCAGTAACAATGTCCTTGACATCTGTTTCCATATGTAGGATAAGGACACTTAGTTGCACAATTTAGTCCAGTGTATCCTGGCATACATTCTATATAGAGAATTTAAAAAATTACAATAGTTAATTGTAGCATTACACCAGTGACTTTCATTATCCTTCTGATTTGCTCAATCTACTAATTGTAACGAACTATGTTTGTGTTATTTTAAACACACTTACCTTCACATGTGTTGGTATTGTTTATCAAATGATAACCAACACAGCAGACTATGACGGTGCTGCTGCAATATTAAAGAATAGAAGGAAAATTACAGTATGTTTGGCAAACGTTAACTCAAGCAACTATCTACTATTCCGCTTATTTAAAAAAAGTATATGTATCATATAACGTCGTTAATGAATGAAACCGGCAAGAGTAAAGAAGTTATATCTAATTAAAAGAAGAAAAGAATATATATATTATTTTTTCAAAATAAATTCTTAAATATTAGCAATTCTTAAAATCTTGAAATTAAAATGTTTAATGAAATGTATAAAATACATTTACGCTTAAATGCTAGACTAATGCATTATATTGTTGTGATATGTAACATAGTCATTAAAAACCAGAACTTCAAATAACATTAAAGATATGGATAAGAAACAAGAGGAATTTATCATTATAATTTTTATGTCATGGCTTCTTCAAAACACTGACGATAATTTTCGCACGATTCTCTAAAAGTTTTTTTATAAGTTAAAAAAAACAACACTTTTTCCCAATAATCATTCATCGGAAATTAGGCCTATTTCAAAATGAAAAAACATAGTATTAACGCATTGAGGAATTAGGAGCAATTGAATTCTCCTTGTAATTGTACATCTGCAGGTCATTTTTTGTTGTTGCTAGTATCGGAGAGCACAATTTATGTCTCCAGATATTTGCATGAAATTATATTAAAGTATGTTTGTTTCCCATTATAAACCAGTCGGTGTATGTAAAAGCTTTTTCTCTCTTTTATTCTTCTCTCTCTCTCTCTCTCTCTCTCTCTTTCTCTCTCTCCTTAGTAAATATAATCTAATAAATGTATTTGACTAAATAAGTTACTAGTAAAAATTAAAAAAAAAAATGAATATTACGTAATTTAGTTTGATAAACAGCTTATGAAATGTATTATTTTTACAATTTCTAGTATTTTTAGATCTAACTCTAAATCTGCTACATGTAGGTACATGTACATGTTAAACATGGAGAGACTCTCAACTGCCTTTGTTATATCTGGCGGAATATTGCTGCTACATGTATGTTTGCATGGGCATAGTTGTATTCGTTTTTGTATATCTAATAAATGTCTATTGTTTGCTCAACTTGAGAAAACCCTGAAACTAACACAGAATATACAAGATATACAAAACAGATGTGTTTTGTGTCTTAAGATAAGTCCATTGAAGTAATATTTTTATACATTTGTAATTCATTCTCAAATAGTATTTTCTCACCCTAGGTTTTAAAAATATTACGTCTATAAATAAAACAAAATACATGTATGTAAGAACAAGTTCTAGCGACTAATTAATTACAGTAATAATTAATGGGAGTTAATCAATATATATTTATAAAAGGTAAAATAATAAATTACATACCAGACCCGGTACACCATATGTACATGTACATATATCATTTGCAATGAACATTGGCAGTATATCACCGGTATTTGTTGATAATGTTTGTAATATACTTAATAGTTTAAAATATTTAAATGTTTTAGTTTGGCGTTTTTTGGCTATACCAAATTTATAACTTTTGATCCATAAACAAAGATAATTTTAAGTGGTTATCTAATAAACATAAAAAAAACCCACGTACAATTGTTTATCCAGTCCAAGGAATCTTTTTTTTTCAAAGGTTGTCAAAGTTCATGCCAGTCAATATAATGCATGAATTATCCGTATTAAAAAAAAATCAAATATGCAGAAAGGAGAAATATCTTATTGCTATTTTACACTTTCTCCACAAATTCTTATGTTAGTAATTTGAACGATCTTATTGTGTATGTTGATTTTAAAAGATTTTCCCATAATTATTCCTCGGTTGATATTCATACTTTTTCATTGTGGCGTCCCTCTTTCCGGGGGAATCATAACTTGAACAAACTTAAATCAAAACTATTCAAGGGTGTTTCAACTTATGTTTCAGCTTTTCTGTCTAATCATTTTGCAGAAGAAAATTTCAAATACTTTTCTTTATTTATTCCTACGTAATATTTCATCCTTACCCAATTGTCGCCAAAACTATTTCTCTGGCAATCAATATTTAAACAAACTTTTATCTCTACTACAAGGGTATGTTTCACAAAAGTTTAAGCTTTTCTAGTCAAATAGTTTTAAAGAAGACTGCAAAAGATGTTTTCTTTATTTATTTTAATTTGAAAAACTCCCCATTTGTACCCTACCTTGTTTCAATAGATCATAATTTCAACAACGTGTAATGAATCATCAGACTCACCTTTAACTGTTGCAAATTTGAACAAAAAATTAAAATTACTGGTAACTTGCTTATAATTGAAGATCCCTTTAGAAAACAAAGGTCGCGAATACACTTCATCCCTTAAATCAAGGTTGTAAACGTAACCATTTATTTTGAATGTCATCCATGAGATTTTTAGAAACAGTAAATGACCACACACTTGAGCCAAATTTGGAACACAAAAGGAAATCACACATACTTTCTAACATTTGCACAATATGACAAAACCATGTTAAAAGATAGAATATTCTTACTTCTTACAAATTCCATCTGTGTCATCTTCTCCAAATCCGATAACTAGCAACAAAAATGATCCATATAATACAATGTAAGAATTTGTTCTCCAATGCATCACAAACACAAGTATAAAAACAAGATCATTATTATTATAAATTGCCAGAGCAGATGCATGAAAAAGCTCTGCAATTCTGATGTCCTAAATTTATTAATAAAAATCTATTGATATTTAATTTCCTTCTTCCTGTACTGAGGGTTTGTGTATATTTACATATACATAGAATCAAGGTTACATGCATATATTAAAGAGATAACTGAAACACGTATATGATTTACCCAAAACAGAATTGAAATAAATAAGCAAACTTAATCCTTAAATTAGAAAATGTTAGCTGTAACTACCATGGACAGATAAAAATCAAAGTACTGAAGAATTGACAAGAGTTGATTTTGTCGATGTTTATTTATTTTAAAATCAATGATATGTTATTTTGCATGATAAGTACATGTAGTTTCTATAATATGAATTTTTGGACTTTTTCGACAAGAATGTCGAGAAACCCCCATATGAGTCATGTTAAATAACATTAAAAGATAAAATTAATATAATCAAACTATGTATCAGGAATAGAAATATTTCTCGAAAATTGTATGGATCCAAGCAATATTGAACTCTAGTCTCGTTCAACCAAACGCTTGGCTGACACCGTAAATCTCCGATAAGGATTTACGGAGACAGCCGAGTTTCGAGTTGAACGAGACTATATTGAACTCTGGCGGCCTAGGAATACATACGACTACAAAAAATATTTAAATTGTTCGTACCATTTAAAATCTGACTATTTCCAAGGTATTTATAAATCTGTTTCCTTGAAAAACAATGCTTAAGCATACATTACATCGAATTTATCAATTATTTTCAAGAACAAAGTCTTGTCAGCAGCAATGATTTGTGCTGAGGTCCAAACACTGTTTCACTTTCGGTTTGTCTGAGTAACTGCATAGGAGAGTTGATTAAAATCAACTCCCAAAAAAAACTACTTCATTCATGTATGTTGTTTATAAACCTATTTATTAAATGAAAGAAAATATAATATTGTAAAATGATTTTTCAACAACACAAATTACTCAATGTAACACAGCACAAAGAAAACCGAGTACTAATGCAAACTAGTTTAATAAGGTTGTAAAACAAATAATACAGATAATAATATTTCTTATGATAAATAGTTCTGATCTAATTTCACAGTTCTCTCCAATTATAGTTCATTAATAATCAATTGTCCTTGGAATCAAAAAAAATGGTAAAAGAATTAAAGTCACTGTCCGATTGTTGTTGAGCACGGGGTAAGCCGGGAGTCTTTGCACATAGGAACCTTCCTCACTGGTGGTGTGTTGAGGACTGACTCTTCTTGACCAAGTACGGGTATTTAATGCGTCCGAGGAAATAATGGGGCGGTGTCTCTTCATATCGTAGTTGACAAGTGTATACATGAAAGGACATTCACCAATTACTTTGATGTTTATGCCACGGGGTTCCACGTAGTCTATGTTCCTATCAAACCCAAAAGAGGTACCAAACACTTAAAGTTCATCTAGGGATCACCACGCCATCGTCAAGAAGTCCATATCAAACCCAAAAGAGGTACTAAGCAATTAATGTTCATTTATGATCACCAAGCCATGGTCAAGATGTCTCTCTGGCTATCAAATTAATCGGCACAAAAGGTATGTTTATTTATGACCATCACGGCATGGTCAAAATTATCCTTAGTTTTTATCGGGTGTTTGTACTCTCATCCATAAATCCCACAAAGGTTTTAATTATTGTCCAGGTAGACGAGTACAAAAATAGATAAATGCAACATACACAAATATTATAATAATAGCACAATTTGTTGTATCTAATTGTGTTACATCAAGTAAAAAGGAAAGTATGAAAGAAAATGAGATGAAGTAAACATTCGACAAGACACAAAACATGAAACGTGCACTTGGCCTCGGTCTGGTCAACGAAAGCAATAACAGACAGAATGCACAGAATGCGAAATCGACTTTTAAAATTTCACCCGACATGCGACACATATGTTACATATATGAAACAAATGTCATGTCCTTAATTTCTTTGAGTGCGATGTGATCCAATACTGATGCATACATCAAGTTTAAGATCAAAATGGAGAAAACAATGGTGTTAATTTAATGAACTGATTGCTTAAAAACCCATGTGGAATCCTTTTGTATGTCAATATGAGGGTTGTCCAAAAAATTCTTAGACAATCACGCTTTTGTCATTAAGGTCTTCCGTTTCCAACGGAAGACCTTTCTATTATTGTGCGGGAAAGATTATTTTTCTTTTTTTTTTTTTTCTTCCTAGACGCGAACTTTGAGGCTTCATATCTTGCTTATTTCTGAACGGTTTTTGCTCAAATTTTCAGGGCTAATGTACTTTACAAAACACTATCTTATGCAATTCATAAAATTTAGAATTCCCTTTTCGTTAAAGAGTTATTCCCCTTTTAAAATTTTTTAGGGCCTTTTGTTTCCAGACAAAGGCTCCGAGACTATGATAGCAGGGAATGGGAATCAAACGAATTTGAATAACAGAGACATTGTAGTTGTGCACATCGGTTTTTGTGTTTAGATTACGTTTTTTATTTAGGAAAAGGTAGGGGGTCAAAAAACAGGATTCAAAAAAGTGCGAAAATTTAGACATATTTTCCTTTATATCTTTTAAACGAAAAATATTTTGTTAAGACATGTAGAATAAAAGTTGTGCAAAATATAGAGGGCTTTCATTTGACACCAATAAAAAAGAGCTGGCCCCTTAAATTAAGGGCCAATGGCCCCTAAACAATTTTGCTTAATAACTCAAAAACGGTTAGGATTTTGATATGGCTGTCGCTGGAAAAGTTGTTTGTTGGGATCTCATAAAGGTCGTTACAATGTTATTTTGTATGTGATTTGTGTAGTATGAGTGTAAAAAGCTTTACATGTTAACATGTACCTGTTTTCATTTGACAAGTTAACGAAAGTCTTTGCGCGTACAACTGGCATAAAGTCACCGCAGAAAGTATGCTGGTTTATACAAACGGCATTAATTCATAAGAATTTTTTTTTTAGAATATACGTGCTTTTTTTTAGGAGTTTAAGTCATTGTTGTTAAGTTCTTATAATGCTCAACCCTTAAAAACGGGATTTGGAAAACAAATCGTTGTTTTTCTTTTCTAGTAAACCACAAAATATGGAATTAAAAAAAAATCTATGCATTACATTTTAGTTATTAACTCCATACATTTAAAATCTACCTTGAATCAGAGCTGGTGTGTACCATTACGTAAGCTCTCCCTCGCCCGCGGCCGAGAAAATCGGTCACCATGGTCGCGGCTGGACTACCTAGCGGTCAGGGGTTATCTAATACACGAGAGTTGCGTCTCTCATATATGAGTTTATTTATCCGCAAACCCAAGAATTGTTTTCGTTTTGATTACACATGTTTTTTTATGGATTAAACGATTGGGTGTCAATTAAGAAATCGTTCAGTTAAGTAATAAAAGCAATGTCATTCTCAATCTAAAGCAATAATAGATATAGATAAATTGTGGGTTTTAAGTTTAAAATAAATAACTTCTATTTGATAGAGTAAGGTCATTATACTGCAATTTTCAAGGCTTACTGGGTTCTGAGCTGTGTGGGTCTTTGCGTTGTACCTTTACGTAATCTATCGTTCGCCCACGGCCGAGGATCTCAGCCACGGCTGCACTACATAGCGGTTATTTATACACAAGATTCGCACACCGAGACGCACACTTCCATGCATATGAACGTGTTTGAGTTAATATAGTCGTAAATACAAGAACTGTTTTAATTTTATGTTATAAAAGTTTGTCCATTTTGTATTTATTTAATTAAATTTGAGTGTAAATGAATATTAATGAACGATATTACTCCAAATCGGAAACATCGTCAGACATAAATTAATGGTTGGTTTGTTTATATAAAATATTTTATAAACTGTACAAATAATGTTTTAAATCAACAACAACCCCCCCCCCTAAATATTAAACATTTAAATGATGATCATCCATCGCCCATGGCTGAGGAGATCCGGCACGATTGGACAAGTGATCCGCTGTCGGTTCGTGATCTTGTACCTTATCACGCGTTCATGTTTCATATTTTGGCATTTTGCACGGACACAACTATATTTTATTATGTTTTCAACTATTATTTTGGTTTAAGATGAAAAGATAAATTTATTTTACTTGTACAGTTGATTAAGCATTGGTGTATACGATAGCGTACAAGGTAGTTTAAAAATCAAATCAAATTATAATCAAAGTTCCATGTTACATGTTTGCGGTAGGGGCTAGCACGATAAAAGAATGTCCTGAGTTGAGGCATTCCATGATTATTTAAAAGAATATTCACATGAGTTTTAAACAACTTTAGATTAGATTCTGTCGGTCACATATTAATCACTTCTGTAGTTTTTCTACATGTTCGTTTCATTATGGAAGCGAACTCATTGCTGCCCCCCCCCTCCTCCCGCCCCGCTGACAGGAGCTCGCGCTGCACATTTTTTTTGGGGGGGGGGGGGGGGGCGAAACGATATCAAGATCTGTCGAAAAATCATTTTTGGTGGCTTCTTCTTATGTGTAACATTTTGTTTCACTTTCCCAACCGTTTGTTTATTCGGTCAGTCTGTGTTAATTCAATCGCCACGTGCGACCGAGAATCTTGTGTCGCTTCAGCGCACACAGCTCAGAACATTTATAGCCCCGGGTCATCAATTGTTATGTAATTGAGTAACAGTTGGAATGGTGCTTTTACTACATAAAATAAAAATAAAAAAATCATCCAGAAAAAATGTTACCGTAACTCAATAGTCAATACCAAAAATAAAAATCCGTATGATTACAAACTGATATCGGTTTTTCAGTATTCGGCGGGATTTGATTTTTCTTCTAACATTAGTATTTTTATTGGTTTCAGAGAATACGATGTAAAAATACAAACAGGAAATAAATCTGATATTATTTACATTGATAATGTTGAAAAATATTTAAAATTAAATTAGTCACATTCGTTAGAAAACAATGTTATACAAACATCCGATAATTTTTTTCCTATGTCGTATCATTCGCGTAAATAAATATGTTCTGTACATATCCATGTACCTTAGAAAAAATTCAAATGATTAAACAAAAAAGAAAGTTGTAATTACTATTTCGGATTTTTTTCAAAGTAATTTAACATTGAAAAGAACAAGATATAAAAATGATTTAAATTTTTGACCCCATCTTTGTATTTATTACCGGCACTCCTTACATGTATAACGGCGTACAGTGTATATAGATTATCATGATCTATTTGAATTAAGTTCCATTCGTAAAGATTCCCTTAATAATTAATTGCATGACTGTGTACATTGTAGGCAAATCCCTGTGTGTTAATTACGTCTTGTTTTCCGTTAACAGTGGTTTAAGTAATTAAAATAATTACTTGTAAAAATATCTATAATCGGGATTCCAAAGAACTTTCTTCCCGCAATTCATAGAAATGATCAGTATGTTTTCTTTCTATGTTTACATTTAATTTTGTTCAAATAATTAATAAATTTTCTATCATTTAAATTGTGTGCTTCATCAGATACTGATTCCAATTACCTTGAAGTCATTAATTTTTCCATTGGCTATTGACAAAAAAAGAGACGCTTAACCATCCAATGAAAACAAATACACAGAGTTTGATTGACAGGTTCAGCCAGGTGCAGGTCTCACCCGATGTCCGAGGTTATGTGTGCCGCGAGTGGTCTCAATAAGAGTTATCGATGTAAATAAATTAAAAAAGATACATGCTTATCAAAACATGCTCGTGTAAGTTAAAGTTGATTAAGGCTTGTTCCAACAGAAATCATGTTTTGCTAACTGTATTTTGTATTTTTTATGTATAGCGAATTTTAATATTGTACAGTCATTTTACCGGTAACGAGTCAGTATGCGGTTTCTCGTGCATGCAACTATTATTATCAAAATTCCAAATGTTTTTATTTTTTGTTTAAATCGCGTTTCTTTGTCCTTCTAAACTGTATCAAACTTCCGAAAATATAAAGGACAAGTTGCTGTCCTTTAAAAAAAGGACTACAATACGTGGACCATTTGCATGTGTTTCCAACGAAAACGTGATAGCCTTAAGATTATCAGAGATTCCACCCACTCTAGACCCCTGCTTTTAACCACTCAATTTGTACAATGTATTACGTATATGTATAGCTCTGACTTTTTATCTCAGAACTTAAAGGGTTCATACTTCTAAAATAATTATGATCTATCTATTAAAAAAGTATGCATGTATAGTATCAGGCATTCGGCGAATTCTACTATTTGCGCACACATTACGATTCGCACTACTTTGTTAACTATGCAGTGACAGCTTTGTTTAAATTAATTTCATATTTTGATGCATTTTTCTTGAGATTTAAACTTTTATACAGTGACAATTATCCAATCACACTTAAATGCTTAAAAATTTTTAATCGGGAAGTACTCTAGCCTCGCCTACTATATAATTAAAGTTAAGTTACATGTGTATACGGAAAACAACAAAACATTGCAAATTTATATGCTATTTGATGCATGTTGTAGTTTCGGCATAACATTAACTTATTTCATAATACTGACAGTTCATATCACATGCCGATTATTTCTTTAAAAGGAATACATGTACTTTGTTTCTGTACTGACTACTGTTTACCGACAACTTTACAATTACAGCGCCTTTGAACTTATGTGCGCATATGGTATGGAATCCCGATCCCGATTCAGATAAACTTGTGCTAGCCTGGTTCCCTGAACTACCCATTTCGCACAGGAACCAGGCTAGCTCATGCGCAGGCTGAATTTTCCCCATAGCATCCGGTTTAACCTCGCTTATATATTTTCTGCGTGGACCTCAGGGTCCACGCAATGAATTACGGAGACAGTAATTTCAACACCCCCTCCAGTTTCCTAGTTTCGAATTCGTTTCCCAGTATCGAATTAAGCGCCCTTTATCACTTCTGACCGAATATTTTGAGGCGAATTAATTTCAAAAATATACTAGAGATACATGTTAATGGACTTATAAATGAACAAGGAAAAACGATTGTGGGAATATGTCATTTAAACAAATAATATGATCGTTATTTTTATCATACCGTTTTCCTGTCAAATTGAAACTGGACTTGAACAGTTTTCATTTCCGTTACTTTATAATATTGAATTTTCATTAAAACACTTTATAATAGTAATTGATGATAAGTAGTTGCCATTTTCCTTTGTTTTTCCCGTATATCTATCAATTTTTGCAGCCAAATAATACTTCTGTCGCAATGAACCGTAACTAGGAAAACTACACGTGGTTCTATTTGAAGTCGTAATTTCATTCAAAGCTCCATTATTATTTGATATGATGTATTATCTTTTTAAATGAATTATATTTACTAATTATTCACTAAATAGGGATCAATAACAAACTTATTTTCATAGTTAGGCTTAATTGTTTTCACACTTTCGTTTTTTCTGCTTTGAACATCCGGCAGCTCATATCTGGGGCACATTTTTAATTTGTAAACAATTCGGTAAATAATCGTGCAAATGGCAAACAACTTCACGCACTGATATAATATTTATTTCTGTGTTATAATCACCTAGCTAGAATTTTTTAAAACACCAATAATTTTTCTAAAAATTATTCGATACTGGCAAATATTCGTTACCGGTAAAACTGTACCAGTACTGAAACATCGTATAAAAACGTTATATAACATGTACTCTGTAACTAGTCGTCTTTTAATACATATATTTTTTTACATAATAAAATATTGTTTAAACCAAAAAAAAATACATATACCTTTCTTTTGTTTGTTAAAAATAAATTCAATTTTGTTAAAAGATAAGTATATCATTTCTTCTAGATTTTTTTTTCATGAAAATACCTACAAGAGAGTTTTGCCAATCACAAACAGTTTAAAGTACATGTAATGTAAAACACGGGCTCCATTTTGAAACAAATTGTTAGAGAGTTCCGAATGAAATCTGATAAACGTTTCACATGGTTCTCGCACGCTTTGCTCGAAACGATTTAAACGTATTGTCCGAAATTCTGCACGCTTTGTCCGAAACGCTAAACGGTTTACACGAAACGCTTCACGATTCACACGAAACGCTAAACGGTTAATACGAAACGTTTTTCGCACGTAAGTCGCACGCTTTTTTTTGTTGTAGTAGTACGTTTCAGGGTCTGTAAATTTTGTCAGCACGCAACAATTCTAAATTGCACATTGTCTTCAAAAATTGACAAATATTTAAATAAAGAAGTTATCTTAGAGAAAAGGTTACGTGTTTTGTAAACAGGTTCGGTTTAAAAAAAAAACAAACCACAATTCCTGACATGACACATGAGTACATACTGTTTATTACAATGCTTGCTACCCTCTGAAAATTTAACTCGCCATTAAATATCTCATTTTTTAAATAATGTTTGTTACGATTACATAAACTGTGTGCGACAAATAGTTTTCCTAAAACATTTTCTTATTTTCTTTTTCAAAACACGTTTTATATGCAGGCTTTCAATCACAACACGTTTTTATAACAAAAGCAGAACTGAAAGTTTAGTAATTATAATCGTTTGACACCATATCACATATATTTTCAACTCGCAGCAACAACGGAAGACCTACTCGTGGCTTTGCCACGAGCTCTGCTCTAGTTTTAAATGCGTTTATATGTATACGGAAATAAAAATTTCAAATCAAAATAAGTGATTTTTAATGTTTTTCATTAAAATAAATTAGAATTTAAATGTATCAAATGGTGACAGAAAGTACGCTGGGCCCAGCGTAAGATGTGAATATTCAGTTTTCAATTTTTTTTAAAAAGATATAACGGCAAAACATGTCCTTAAAACGCCTGATGAAGCAACGTCAGCTGATTACACGGAACAACGCGTCCATCATAGAGGTCTGTGTTGACTGAGGTTAAACACCAATAGAAGCACAACAACTGATGAAAGAAACGGGAAAAACTTCGAAATAGTTCGAGTTTACTTATCTTTATGTGAAACAAGCGATGTTTTGATGGAGCGTTGGATTGAGGCCTCTGGAAATACGGTGAATGCGGCATTTTTTTCCCGGATAAACCCAGGACTATGACGTCTTAAGAACGCACGTCGTTATAACTCAACGTCAAACTGGGCTGTGCGGCCTAAATAGACAATGTATATGTACAATGATAACTCCAATACAAAAATTTACATTTTTCTGATTTTTATACATATACATTACTAAACTCTAGATCAAAATATTATAATGCATTCCTGAAAATTGCTACCTTAATGTGAATAAAATTACATGTGGCCACAGATTTGGACAACCCTTGTATATGATACGCGTGGAATCGAATGTATTGCAATACTATATGTATCAATGATTTGACATAAAAGTTAAATGCAATGATGTTGTATAATATGCATGTTTCTTACATAATATACGCCTGAATTTACATTATATAATGTTGCAATATTTCAACAGAATCCCTTATACTGACTGTAGTTTTGTTTTATTTCTTATCCCCAATTTTCGATCGGCAGAATTTTTTAAGAGAAGAATGGATATACATACAAATAAAAATAATATAACCTATAGGTGCTTTCGATTATATTTCCAAATTCTTTTCCGGTCGTCAGTTTCCTGTCCCTTGACAATTCTTTTTTTCGAGATCTCAGAAACTGTTAAGACTTAAAAAACTAAAATCGTGGGATGATAGACATATGTTTGTAAATATGTTTAAATTGGTTTGTTTGATTTGTTGTAACTTCTGGTCGTCACAGGAAGTCCTAAAAATTCTATTTCTTTTATTCTCGTCATTTGGCACGGAATAATTTCTTTTACTACAAACAATTGAATGTGTTAGCTATCAATTAGAAATAAACAATCAAATTCTACTTTTGGTGATATATCTTTAGTTAAATCGGTACCAATCAGACCCAACCTAACACCAGAGTAAACCTCAACTAAACTCCGGGTTTATTTTTTGGGTTTACTAGAGGTTTTACTCTGGGTTTGCTTTTTGAACATTTTGGTTCACTCGGGGTTTACTTTGGGTTTAAGTTGGTTTACTTTTGAATTGCTTCTGGGGACAACTGTACTCACTGAAGTTTGAAGCATACCTGTCTATTATCTTACCATATTGTTGCCTGTAACTCCTGTCCCTTGTATATTCCGAATACATATGTAGCATCTGCTTTTAGGGGTATACTTCTGATCGGGGTTTACTCTCTGTGTCCCCTCTGCGTTTAATTTGAGTTTACTTTTTGTCCACTCTAGTAAATCTGGAGTAAAGCTAGAATTAACCAAGTAAGTAAACCCAGAGTATTGTTGGAGTTTACTTTCTGCTAGGTTGAGTCTGATCGGTACTGTATCTCAGAAGCTTTTACTTTACAAATTAAAATTTTGTTCCCGCTAGTTCTAAAAATCTATTGACTTTTTTTTTTTTTACGAAGAAAGACATTTGTTTGAAGATGGATTTATCAGGTGTCTTTTTGTCCACCGTCACTTCCGTTTGTCACTGGAAGTCTTTAATAAGTTCAACCTTTGTTTTTTTTTTCGTACAATTAGCCTGAAAAAAGTACATTAGGTTAATGAACAATACTGACATTCTTTTATTGAATATTTTTTGTTTGTCGGTTTCCGATCTTAAGACAAAAAAAAAAAAACAAACAAAAAAAAAAACAACAAAAAAACACATTGATATCTCAGATACTCTACTTACTAACGTAAACATCTTAACTTTGTGGGATGATAGCAAACACTAGCAACACAAATGCTAACGTTGAAAAGAACTCAACCTATCTGAACTTTAGCTGAAATGTGACGTCATTTCATTCCTCGAATTTATCTTACAATTTACGAGAATTGTCGAGAACAAAAAAAAACAAAAACAAAAAAAACAAAAAAAACGTTTAAGTATGACGTCGCAGTGATCCCGCACTTTATTTTTCGCGAAAATTTTTTGAGGTGGATCAAACATATGAACTGCGTGTTACATGTAGTAAGTACTCGCCCGCGACTCTTTGGCTGATTAGTTTTGTTCTTTTATTGTTGGCTTAAATAAGGGGATAATACACATGCAAGTCACGCGCTAAGTTTCCTGCTTTATCTATACAAGCGTATATAACATAGTAAGGAAGGTGGGGGAAAATTAGATATACATGAATTCATGTCATTTTGTATTTAAAAAGAAAGAGAAAAAAATAAGCAATTAGAATATCGATACGTATACATGTCTACAACGCATATATATATATATATATTATATATATATATATATATATATATATATATATATATATATATATATATATATATATATATATAGCATACTAAAATTAACAAACTAAAAAACAATATACAGTGGAGCCTCAGATATCCGGACGCCAGATATCCGGACGCTTCACTTTCCGGTCGATTTTTATTGGGAACGGAATTTTTACACAATAATTTGTCTCGTTTATCCGGAATTCCGCGTTCCGGATCCGGACGGTCAAATTTTACCACATAATACAGTTTTCCTTTAAATTTTTACCTCATTTAACCGGACGGTCACATTTAAGTGTTCGGGGGCACAAAAGTTTTTTATGCGCAAGTGCAAATTGGTGTTAAAACATCTGACACTGGTTGCTGGTTTTAAACAATGCCTTCGTCCGGTAATCGGGGTCACCTGTGTCACGCTATGTACTCGCCCGAGGATATTACGATAACCATGGATGCGACATGTTTAATTGTCGCCATTTAACTTATGAACTGTTATTGTTTGATTAAAATGTCATGAAAATTGTTTAATTTGTGTTTTAAAAAGTCATCTCTTGATTGAATTAAAATTCTATTAATCGTAGTGTGATTAGATCGTTCGTGCGCCTATTCATTTTAATACGTAATTGAAATGAAATATTTGATAGTTTGAGTTCTGTTTACGATAGTTATTAAGACCGCTTGGGATGTTCAGGGTATCGACATTAATTTTATAATTGGGGTTCAATTAACAGTGTAATAATAATTTATGCCAAACATGGCGTGGATGAGTGTTCACGCTACTTGTAAATATCGCTTGGGTGCAATTAACTGTATAGAAAGATGGATACGTAAAATTAGCTTGGGTAAGTTCTGTCAATGAAAAAATAGCTTGGACAATTATCAATAAGGGAATATATACAGATTTTCACCCATTTTCAATCATCAAATGTTGAGCAGCTTCAAACATGTCAACACCACCGGCCAAAGAGCGAGACTTGCGATCACCGCTAGCTTGAAGAAAAAGATTTGTCAGAGTAAAGTGGAACACCGACTTTCTTCTCTTCGCTTTGTTATGCGAATGTAATAAAATTATCGGTTTAATACAGTGATTGTTATGTACATGTACATGTTCATGTGTTGCCTTGTAGAATGTAGTGCTTGGTTTCCTGTGGAAAAAACATACCTTAAATAATGTTTTTAACAATATTTTGTTTTGTTAATTAAGAAAAAAAATAATTTTTTTTTGTAGTGCTTATGGCTATCAAATTTAATTGTATAATTAATTTATGAGTTATGTTTTCATAAATATTAAAAGGTAAATATCACAATTCAGATATCCGGACGCTTCACCTATCCGGACGATTTGGCCTGGGGACAAAAGTGTCCAGATAAGTGAGGCTCCACTGTACTTAACAGTGGAAAATAATTGAAAATCAGATAAAGCCAAGCATTGTTAAAAATTAAAGGAATGATAAAACATCTAATAGGATAAAAAAACAAAGAACAAAATTGAAATATTTTATTCGACTTTTTTACATTTGTTTAAAGCAACTTAACTCCGAGAATGTTGATTTTTGTATAGTTGCAAAAAAAGTTGGTAAACGTATTTTACGTGTTTAGGTTGGGACAAGTCCATGGTGCGTACGTAAAAATAATGAGTTATATGTGTAGTTCCTTCTTCGCTTCCCCCGACATTAACAACTGATAACATATTTGTTATACCCGCACTTCCTCAAGAAATTTCGGGTATATTGTTGTTACCCTGTTCCGTCTGTCCGTCCGTCCGTCTGTCCATCCGTCCGTCCGTCTGTCACGTTTTACTTTCTCAAACTGCTCTTACATCTTATAAACCAGCAAACTGAACTCTTGGAGTTTGATTTGGGGTATCATGTTGTTTTGTAAAAAGATTTAAAAAATTCTCTGTTAGTCATGGGGGTCAAATAATTGGTAAAAAATGACGTTTTTCCACAAAAAACCTTCTCCCTCGAACTCCTCCTACATTTAAACAGTAGACAAATCATCTCTTGGAATATGTTTTAGGGTATCCTATAAATGCGCAATAAGGTTTCGGAATTTTTTAATTTTTTCCTGGGGGTCATTTAATGGCTGAAAAATGACGCGTTTTAAAAAAAAAAAACTGGTTTCAAAAACGTCTTTTTTTTGGCAGTAGCCAAATGATCTTCTAGAATATGATTGGGGGTGTCATATTGAGGTGTGATCAGATTCCAGAATTTTTTTTTTCTTAAAGGGATCACTGGGCAACAAAAAATGACGTTTTTTTGCAAAAAAAGTATGGTTCCCAGAACTCATGTTACAACGTTTGGAGTAGCTACGCCATCTCTTGGGATATACTTGGGGCTGTCCGATAAATGTGCAATGAGGTTTTAAAAATTTAAATTTCATCCAGGGAGTCAAATAGTAGCAGAAAATTGACGTTTATCACTTTAAAAAAAACATAGATCCAAGAGCTCCTCTTATGATTTAATGGATAGACACATCATATCTTGGGATATGATAGGGACTGTTCTATAGATGTGCAGTAAGGTTTTATAAATTTGAATTTCATCCAGGGAGTCAAAAAGTAGCAGAAAATTTACGTTTATCACTTCAAAAGAACATAGATCCTAGAACTCCTTTTTTGATTTAATGGATAGACAAATCATATCTTGGGATATGATAGGAACTGTTCCATAGATTTGCATTACGGTTTTGAAAAATTAAATTTAACCCTGAGGCCCATTACCTACATACCTTTTGATGCCCTTTAAGGATCAAGAATATATATGGTTAAGAGGTGGGGATCTCAACCGTTTTCGAGAAATTCGTGCACTTCCTGTTCGAGGGGGGTCATGACCACCCCTGGGGCCCATGACCTACATACCGTTTGATGCCCCTTGAAACAAGGAACAAGAATATATATGGTTTAAGGGTGAGGATCTCAACTGTTTTGAAGATATTAAGGGACTTGCTGTTTGAGGGAGTCACGACTACCGACATGGCCCATGACCTACATAATATTTGATGCCCCTTGACATCAGAAACATGAATATATATATGGTTTAGTGGTCATGATTATAACAGTTTCTGAGATATATGGTAATTTCAAATTCCTGGGGTGTGGGGATGACCCAAGGGGTCATCTCTAATAAACGCCAGTAACAGTCAATATATGATTATGAAAACCCTATATTACGAGGGTCAATCAAAAAATACGAAGACTTTTGACATAGCTATGTTACTTAACGTCATATCATTACTAAATTTGGTAGACATAATTAAGCGGTAGTTTCAAACAATTTGCAAGAAAAAAAGTTAATATATTCTTTTATTTCTAAGAATTATTTATAATCTAATCCTGCCAAAATGAGGTCACGGCGCACGGTCAAAATTTGTGTTATGTCAACAATAAACCATATAATGTTGAAAATAATATCTCTATAATTTGGGCTTAAAACCAAATAATATTGAAACCTCAAATTAAGTATAGTCATAGTATTCTATGTTCCAAATAATGACGGGATATATTGTTTTGTCGAACAGATATTAATAACTAAAGACAGATAGTCCTCTTTAGAATTGACTAAAAACATCGACGTCGCCGGACGTCACCGCGCAACGAGAAGTACAAACAATATGGATTTTACTCAGGAAAAAGCCGATACAAGTTGTGAAAATGCTCAATGGTGCAAAAAATAAGTCAACAATTATTTGCAAGTTCTTGTTTAACTGTAATAAATTTTGTGGGGGTGGTGATAATTGTATTTTGAATATAAAACAGTCCGCAAGAGAGTCGAATATCTGTAAATATTTGGTCAAAAAAATAAGTAACGTCAACCGACGTTCAGGGTTATCCTTACTGTAAACTAAGAGACACACGGTTAGAAAATGAAAACTTTGAAAAACTAATTTATGATTCTCGAACAAATGTGTGCAAATAAGATGTTTAGTGGTTCAGTGCCATTTTAAATTGTAAGGTTAAAGACACAAGAGACTAATCGTGATATAAAGATGGGGTATATCTATAAACTGTACGCGTTTAATCTTGACGTCATGTTTTGAAAGTAACCGTGCGCCGTGGTGACAAAACATGTTGTTTTTATAAAGGGGTAACAAAAATACCGTTTCATAAAATGGACTAAAACTTTGCATATCAATAACATAAGTGTTGGTGCACATATTAATTTGTTAAGTATGACTTTCATAAAAAAGATATGATAGACAGCCACATTGTCTTCGTATTTTTTGATTGACCCTTTGTCCGTTTTCAAGTTACCATTTACAATAGAGTCTACGATTCTTCCTAAAAAGTTCAATATTAGACCCCACACCCTTTTGACCCCCCCCCCCCGAAAAGTGGTTGTCTAACCCAAAATGAGAAAAATCAAACCAGGGTGCACAACTAGATATGCAGGCCTATCATATCCTAGAGTTTTGTACAATTCTGTTCAGCCATCTCTGAGAGAAAAGTTCAGAGCGTGAAAGAAGAAAAAGAAGAAGATGGAGAATAATAATACATGTATCAAGAACCATACAAAAACAATAAGTCTCCAAATTTCATTCGAGAGACTTAATAATAAAGATAAAATAGAGATAGGATCATCAAACATCAATTATTTAAAGATGATTGACAATTTCTGATTCTAAGGGGGTCAGGATGACCCCTTAGGGTCATGACTTACATGCCATAATGATCTGATGCGCCATGACCTAAGAAGGAATAATATCTATGGATTAAGGTGGGGATCTCAATGTTTTTTATGATATTTGATAATATCAGGAAGAGCACTTGGGATCATGACCTACATACCATCTGAAATGCCTTGAACAAAGAAACAATAATATAATATGTACATGATATATGATTCAATTTAAGAACCCAGATATAGATCAGTCATCTATGTTTTGTAATACTTCCTGTGTATATATATATATATATATATATATATATATATATATTTAACAAACTGTTAAAAAATTTCATTCTTAAAAAAATTTACATTACACCTTGCATAATTGACAAATGATCTATTGAGATATGATCAGAGGTCGTATTTCTACCTTTCGATCAATAACTAGTATTCATTGACAAGTTAAAATTAGTAACAATAAATGATTCAAATTATTAATGTTTATACTCCACATTCACCCCCTTTCCAATCTAACCTGGTTCTAAAGATTCAGTCTTCTTAATACATTCTTACATGTGTGCAGTAGCAAATTTTAAATCATTTCTTGATTGCTTTGTCTCTCCTGATGCACATTAATATTTTGGAAATTGCTTAATTCAATCTTTTAGATTTATAAACAAAATATTATATGCATGTGTATTCGCCTATTTGGGGCAATTGTAAAGTCTCGTAAACAAAGCAGTGACACCATTAGGCTAGGGATTGTCCACATGGATCAAACACAACTGTAGCATATGAATTAGATAAAATACTTTATTATTTCTAGTTCTAGAATGTCAGGGTGTTTCCAAGGGGGCATACTCTGTATACAATTTTATGCGCAATGACCCACAGAGCAAGAATAAATTATATGGTTTAGGGATGAGGATCTCAGATCTCAGAAGTTAACAAAATATACATGCAGTGTATCATCATTTCCTATTTCATAAAGGCGGAGGGGCTTAAAGACAAGACCTGGAGGTCATTAATGTTCTTTACACCATTTGATGCATCAGAATGACATTAGAAGATATTTTGTATTATCCTGATCGCTTCATGACCAGAACAGTCCCATAAGGTTATGACCTACATTGTATTTGATGTATTGTAATACATTGAAAAGAAATACTCCTTCCTTCCTATTATAACTCATATAAAAATGATAAGTGTCTAGTACACTTACTTACATGTAATACACAAATTTAATAAGAAACTGTTTATACAGGGTCAATATGGGGTCAACTCAATAGTGCAAGTCTGACAAATGAAAAAAAAAATTCTGCAACTAAAATGACAGAAACTTAACAAATGCGATAGGATAGGTAACGATGATAAGCTTATATTTAAATATTAAAAGATGATGATACAGTATGCTGTCAAAGGGAGATCACATTTAGAAAGTGAAAGTAGAACTTACATGTATATGTATGCAGGCATCTCATTATATTGTGCTACTGCTGCTACATGTATTATGCTTACCTATATTGGTCAACATTATAATGATAATCCAATTAAAACACAATGATGAATTTCTTTAGCTGATCTTAACTAATCCTTTTCTGCATACGGAAAACACAGACATGTATGTATACACGTGACCCCATTTAATCGAAGAGCTTGGTAAAGCTAGTACCCGCTAATGAGACCTGCAGACCTGTGTTGTGTACGTAACTTCAGACAAAGATCAGTTATTTGTAACATGCATGTTTTTTATGACCTATTCTTCATATCCACTTGCACTATTTTATTAGGTAAAGAAAAGCTGTAAGGTGGTGCAGGACACCTGCATATTGTGATGTATACCGGTACGTCCTATTGAGATAAACAATAAAGTATAGTAAATATTAATTAAATATTTACCCCCCCCCCCCAATAATGTTACCTAACATTGAAGCGCAATGGATTAGAGCGTTTACATGTCTGTAAGAGCATTGGGGTCCAAGGTGTATTTTTGGTAATTTTACAATTGATATAAATGAATTTTCATTGTGGGGGGGGGGGGGGTCTGGACCCCACACTCCAACCCCTTCTCTAAACCTGTGCACACGATGATGTACATGTAAGCAAACAGAAGCAAATCTAAATCCGGCACTCGCCACGGGGAGGGAGCATAATTTAATTTTTAATTTTGTTTGTAATTATTGTATAGACCGTTATACTTTCTATGACATGAAATGTTAAGATTATTGATTAACTGAAAATTCACTGTAAACAGTTCAACCCCAAATTGCACATAAAGTGCTGCTCATGTGTATTATCATATGGGATTGGGATCTCATCCTTCAGTTATGAAAATTATAATTTTTAAATGTATTACCGGAGCTTGCATGTGGCCTTCATTTTTAACTAAACTAGTACAAAACAGTGTTATTTAGGAGCTTATTTAGAGAGCTCACGCTGCCCAGAACTCGGTATCGGTATCTTTGTTGGAATCCGTCCTCCAGTTACGCTAATTCCTGATATACTCAGTGCCTACTAAGTGCGTCCGCATTCGTAATGTACAGTGTTGCCCCGACCATTGTACTGCCCCAATATCACAACGTCTATGGAAAGCCGGTCCTCAAAGCACCATGCTTAAGGCATCTCCACAACCCTCCACAACCGTTCACAAAACTGTATCGCCTCAAAGAGCTACACTTGGAGACCCCGAAAAAAACCCAACTTTCAACAAATTTATTGCCAAAAAATATAAAAAATGCAACCAAAAAGGCTGTCATTCAAATACAGAACGCTTAAGCAAATTACAACCAGTATCCACAGGTACGGCTTCAGTAAATAACATCGGTTCACATATATATTGTATTGTATATTAACATGTAACAAGTTAACATTAGCACTTATACTAAAACTGAGGTCAGGTACACGTGGCAAATTATACAGTATACATGTACTATTAGAACGCGCAGTCAAATAGAAATAGTACAGTAGCTTAAAGCAAACGTTTTGGCTGAATATCATTTCCAGTATGATGACATTGAATAAGATAAACTAACCCTGACTCGGTTACCATGAACTTAAAAACTACTCCTTCATGGGCCTGTCAGACTAAATATTAGAGATATCATGGCTGTAGTTTTGTTTGAAATGTTTTGTTTAAATCGGCGTAACTTCCGGTCGTCACAAGACGTTAAAATAAGCAGTCAAGGACAACATTACAAACACATGATTAAGTGATGTGATTTTCAAATATGTGGGAAAAAACCGTTTTGAACGTTATAAAATATCAATGTAAAAGCTGATAGGTTACTCACGGTGCAATTCATACTTCAGTTTAATAAATCAGTCAAAAGTGTAAGCGTTGGAGAATATACACATCCTTTATTGATGACACTATGACAAAGAGGATGCCATTATGAAAAAAAGAAATGTTTTACTTCATGAAGTTTGAGGAATAGTTATATCCACATGCTGTTTATTCTATCTCAACATATACAGGCCTAGTTAGGAAACATGTACTTAATATATAAGAAAATAAAATTAATATTCAACTGTTTACAAATCATACTTATACAGTTGTTTGCATAATTGATTTCATCTAATTATTTTAGTGAAAGTTGATTGTAAACAAATAAAATCACATCTTCCTGGAAAATTTAAATAGATTGCATTCTGAAATCAGGAAAATGATCTACTTCCCATAATTTATAACATATTGCAAACAGGAACTTTTCCAAAGCTCTGCCAGAAATATCGAAGCAGATCGTATTCTATTCTTAACAAGCATTTCCTTTTTGTATCTCATATAACTCATTAAAATTGGAAAAAAATATATGTGTACAAGAAAAATAAAGGAATCAAAGTACTGAAATTACTGGAAAGCGCTAAGCCTGGAAGAAAGTGTTAGAATATACAATTTGTTATGAAAATACATGTAAAGAATCATATTTGAATCGGGATTTGTTGGTAATTGTAAAAATTCACGTACATTTAGAATTCTGAAATGATGTAGAATTTGGATATGCCTTAGTTATAGAATACACAAATCTTTTCAATGATTAATGCATGCCGTCGTCTTACAATGAAAACAGAACGCTGCTGATAATTAATAAATGTAAGTGTTTCTTTATTTTTGAAGCATGAGATGTTTTATCAATTTGACTGTAAATCAAAGTTACCAATTAACAAATCATAATAATCTGCGGTAAAGCATGTTTACAAAGATCATGATTGATTTTAGAATTTTAGCAATTTCTGGCAATCGAGAACATTTGTAGTAATTTTATAATAGAATTGCTTGTTATTTTTATATAGATTTTGCTAATGTTCCGCAGAGCTATAGAACACATAAAATAAAGTAAAAAAAGATTGTCGCAAATAACAAAAATCAGACTATGATTATTATTTATTTATGTTTATATTTTCATCATCTTTTTTTTATTACATCTGACAACTTGCAAACCAAAAACATGACGAACATTTAAAAATACAGTGGAAATTACGATACCAGTTGCAAAATAAAAAATCAATAAAGTTCTGACAAAAGTAACTAAAGATAATACTGATCGGATTAGAGATCTGCCTTGCAGGAAATGCCACTTCTTTTAAATGTTAGCTTTGGTATTCAAACAATATTTACAGCCTTCTGCTTCAATACCCCAGGCAAAGACCATTAATGTATTAACATAACCGGATGTTAGAATATAAATATAATACAAAATGAAGTCGCTTCTAGTAAATTTAAGTATCAACAAGACAGTCTCATCTGTAGTATATTTTAGGGTATATCATTGAATTTAATGAAGTCTGTTGCTCAAATCTCATCATACGTAAAAAGTAGCGCGTTTTAACAAGTTTAATATAAAGGGCGTTGTCATGGACGCCGATTCAGATGTCGCATCAGTATTTCACAGTAGGTTCACGTCAAAACAGGTCTGAAGAAAAAGTATTTCCGAATTTTTCTTCGAATTTGGGCCGTTTCCGCCTGCGACAAGGGCTAACCTTTTTTGTTATAAAAAACATGTGTAAGTTATCTGAGCATCCAAGTTTTGTAATATTGAAAGATTATTTGATTTTTTATGCGTGTTGTTTTTTTTGAGGGAAAGATGGATGAAAAGTTTTTGACTTTTGGTCTTGTGCTTTTCAAGCACACGTATAACTTCGACGTAACAAACTCTCACGCCTTGATGGATGCACATGTGTTTTTGCTACTAAATCGTAAAAAAGGTTTTGTTTAAAAAGATATCAAGAGGATTTTCCCTGACGTTTGTTTTGAATTTATGACTTGTATCTAGATATGCGCATTTATGGTAGGGATATATAGTAAACTTCAAGCGCCGATCGAGGGGGGTGGGGTGGGGTCCGAACCACCCTATAAAGTTTAAATTTCTTTAAATTACCTTATAAGATTATCAACAATATGCCTCTGACCCCCCTTGGCCATCTTCGCTAGCCAAGTGTCCGATTCGTTTATTTTTTTCATCTCATTTCTGAGAAAAACGAATCAGACACTTGGCTAGCGAAGATGCCCCTTGGCAAAATTTAAAAAAACAAACCAAAACAATTAACACTTTTAATAAGATATATAAAGCAATTTTAATAGTGTCCTCTGGCAAATAAATATTTCCGTCCGGATAGTAGTAGCAATAATAATAGTTTATATAAAGAAACATTTGGTCTGGCGGGCGAGAATTTTGGAGACTTTACCGTTTAAAAACACTCAAAACCTATTCACATCACAAAATTATTCCAATTATTACTTAAAACTAGATACACAATCCAATACATATAACACCCATTTTTTTCTTCAAAATTCTAATTGGAAAGAAATCATCATCATGAACGTGATATTTTTTGGAGCACCCATATCCGATATATAATAATAATATTCATTAAATGAAATTTATTCCCATTTTAATACTGATAGAAGAAATGTTTCTACATGCAAGATAACTTGAAGATATTAAGTTTCCCAACTGCATAGTTACGAGTTCTCCCGAGTACGACTTCTCCAAGGTACGACCTCTCTAGCATCCGCCAGTAGGTGGCGGTATTTCGAAAATGCGAAAACGAAACTGGAAGTAGGGTTAGAAATCTGACGAAAAAATAGGTATCATATAATGTCCATCAACATTTTAAATATAAAGACATCTTATCGATTAATTCAGATAAAACAAAATATATATAATAAGGGAAATAATAATATTGCAAGAAAAAAATTATTATGCTGTACAATGTAAATTGGTTCTCTTGATTAGATTAATGGTTTAAAAAATAGAATCATTATTGTATTTTGGGGGGAAACCTTTGTTCATCAAACTAATTTACTTAAGATTCCGGAATTAGAGCCTTGTTTTTTTTTTTTTTTTTTGCTTTTTTTAAATCTTTTTACAAAAGTATGTTTGCATAATTATTAACTCAATACTCAATACCTTTATCCTTTATCCCTGATTAAGGTACCATGCAGTTTTATTCAGGCACCCTCCAATTACAATTGGCAATATAAATCTAATATAAGATACGTTTGCGAGTGTTGGGTAGTACTACAGTATAATTGCCCTACATGTTTACTACCGGGTTAACCATAACTTCAAGATAAAAACTTCAGTCATAAACTTAAATATTGACACTTGCAAATGTTTCCATTATATAACACTGTTTGTGCAATCCGCTGTTATTTCTGCATAACATCATTATGGGTCACGAGGTCAAAGTAGCGCATGAATTATTTAGGTAACTACTTTTTTCTATGTGCTCAAACTAACCGACTTGTGCTGAAACACACTTATTAATATTATATAGATATTGTAATGAAAACAAAGTTTAGGCATAAATAATAAACGTATCTGTATTATGTTATCCGAAGTTTTATTCATTCATTTCAAAAAATAAAATTTACATTAATTGCAGGGGATACATGATTCAGGGAGGAAAGGCTTGTAAACAGAATAATGTTTATGGATCGACATTGAAACGAGCTGTTCTTGAAAATTACAATCGGCGTTAATTAATTTATATTCATTTGCAACTCATTTACAAGCCTTGACCAAAATCGCAAACGCAATATCACAGACCTCTCGTGTCTAGTCCATTCACGGATCACAGTCAAATTTAACTCCTTGTCCTTCTCTGTCCGTTTTGTTCTGTAAAAGAACTTAGAAGTTAAAAAAGCTTTCCTAAATAATGTCGCAGGAAAATCATAATGCTTTTGAATATGATTCTGCGATAGAGTTTCCCCTAAAAATGCCTTAGTAGACTCTAACTCAACTTTCGATCGTTTTGTTTTCAAATGTCCAACCGCTTTGCGACTTCAACAGAAGTGGTACTATTCCGCCAAGCTTAAATAGTTTTTGTCGATTAAACATGTGAATTTTTTTTTCTGTTTCACTTCATTATAATAAAAAATTGATTTCATGTCAAAAGTACTGTCCTATTTTTTATCATGATAATCAAATACTTGCAACATTGTTGTTCTATTTTTTGTTACGTCATCTTAATCGAAGCGGCTTTCTAAGTCATCACAAAAAGGTAAGTATGGAGCATTGTTATTGTCATCATTTGCAACAATTTGCAATATTAGTAAATATAAGAAATAAGGTATCATTTTTGGATGTATATCGGCAACCCGTTGTTATATCCCGATATACATCCAAAAATGATACCTTATTTTAAAATAGTGAAACTTGTAAACATGAAATCTAAACGCATGTATTTCCAACAACATGAAAAAAATCTTGCAAAATAACCGCATTAAAGAACTCTTAGAGCACATCACATATGGTTTGTTTGCGTCTGGAAAGAATTAAATGGAATGTTGAAAATAGAAACATAAGAACATATTTTTTTGGAAAATCAAAACTAGCGATATTACAAACTAGAACAAAGTTTTACGGATTTTGAAAGCTTGCATTTTTACATTATTAAGCATTTATCTTAAGTAAATATGTTATTTGTTTAAAGCCTTATTTAATTGATTAAACCTATAATTTTTTTCTATGTGAAATACTTAAAATTACTGTTAATGTTCATAGTGGTGAAAGTGATTGCTTATTAATCAATTCGAACACTCATAATTTGTAACAATCACTTGATTATGGATAATGACTAATAACTATAAAGAAAATTAAGTATAATCAAAAACTCTTCATTAATACGCTTGTTATTCTACTTTAACACATTGGATGGATGTGTTCACAACTATATCAAGTACTCTCTTCGAGCAAACCTGCTAATGTTAAGATAGCCATCTCCGTGTCAATCTCACAAAATTGAAAACTTAACTACAAATGATTTGTAACTGTTATTATTTTTAGGTAAACTATAATCAAATACATAAAATATTATTAACATCGGCTTATGTGAACGCAACAAGAGGCACATGAGGCACATCGCTCACCTGAATAAGTGTTAAGTGTAATATTCTTTTTTTTAATTTTCAAAATGTTTTCGATATATTTTTAAGTAAAAATTCCGATGTAGTTCTGTTCTCAAAATCGATACCAAAGGAGGAAGACACAATTCAACCGACATCAAACGTTTCACTACTCTGCGTGGTTGCATGACAATCATCCAAACACACTACACTTTTTACTGACGTACGGGATTCCGGCACAATTAACCCAACCGTTCTCTTACTGGTCTCAAAACATTTCCACTATCCTTTTTGGACATTCATTGCTTTTTTTTATCTCAAAAAGATGACACGTAATGGCATGTTAGAATAATAAACAAAGTTAATACATGTATACCGATAACAAATACAGGCACCTGACGTTAGAAATATTGATTTTTACTATAAGATTCAAAGTACTCTAACAATTAAAAAGTTCGTCACGACCGCCATTTTGATTTTTTTAAACTGACTTATCTGACACGATTCTCTTGCAGCGATTCATGCAAAGTTAAAAGGTAAAAATAAATCCGTTCGCCTATGGAATCCGGATAGGGCCATGCAGTTCATTATCGCACCATCGTATCATCGAGGTTGGGGTCGATAGTGCGATGACGCGATAATGCGATGACGATGGCGCGATGATGCGATGACGATGAAGTGATGGTGCGATAGCGCGATGACGATGATGCGATGGTGCGATGACGATGAAGCGATGGCAAGATGAAGCGATAGCGCGATGAAGCGATGGTACGATAGCGATGATGCGATAACACGATGACGATGGCACGATGATGCGATGACGATGTTCGTGTCATCGCCATTGTACTATCGTATCATCGTCATCTCGTCATCGCACCATCGTTCTATCGACCTTCTATAGGAAGCATTCCCAGCAGCCATTGCGCAAAATGGCGTTTGTTGACGAAAGGATTCAAGAGTATTTTTTTAACGGATATGATAATAACGAAATAATATTCCTTCTTTGGAGTAATCATAATGTGAAAATAAGGTAGGTGTTAACAGTAAACATAGTTCATATTAAAATTATCATAATACATGTAGTAAGTAGGCTAATATTTCAAAGTAACAATACATCAGTACTGTATTAAATGAAGGTCAGAACTTTTATTTCAAGTAATACTTTATGTATTAAAAATATTTAAGCTGCAGGCATTTGAAAAGGCGCTTGGCCAGACTAAATCTCAGAAGACGGAGATACAGCCTGGATATGGCAATTAGAGCCATTCGGGTATGATAGCGATAGTATTGCTATCGTTTTGTTCAAGTCCTAATAGCATTTTTTATAGATAGGTATAAAGTACAAGAAAATCCTCTAAAACATAAATAATTTAAAGGTCGTTATTATTATTATTATTATTATTATTATCTAACTCATCTGACTGTTCCTCCTCGACTGATTTACATAAAATTATTCTACTGAAAGGAGGAGATGATGTTCAGTGGTCAGACTCTTGGATGTCGCTCGATGAAACGGAGACTTCTTCAGAAACATGGAATCTTTATAGGAAGGTATATACAAATATAGTATACTATGATAAATTAAAATGTGTTTCTTGCGTCATAATATATTTAATTACAATACGTGTAATAAAACTGATTTCTAGTTCCTTTTAAAATTAAATAAGTGATATAAAACTGTTTCAGGGATGACGTTTTGTGTTTATTGAGAATAATCGATCCTGATGGAGTTGATCTGAGAGCGAGTCACTGCTTGACAAGAAGAATGCATCTAAACAATGGACCAAATTATCTTATACATGTTGATGGTTACGACAAATTAAAGCCATTTGGTTTCGCTATTCATGGTGCGATGTGTGGGTAAGTTGTATGTATCATCTTTTAGAGTTCATTGTTGGTCATGTAAGATGATAAAAAATGCTTCTTTTATAACTCTTTTTATACAGCATTGTTGTCGAAAGCGGGAAGAGGGGGCACCCCTCCCCCCCCCCCCCCCCCCCGGTTTTTTGTGTCAAGATTTTTGATAAGTCTAGCCCCTCCCCCCTCTTTTAATTTGCTTCCGACGTTACTGTACACTCAAAATCAAGTTTGATATTTTATGATTGTTATACTGTTGTATAAATGTAGCTGTATATTAGAAAACAATTAATAAAATGTTATAAATGATCAGCTGTTCTGATTTTTTAAAAGATTTTCAAGGCGAATATTGTGGCTTCAAGTTGCAAGAACGAACAATGACCATTGTGTTGTAGCTTCATATTTCTTGAAATACCTGGAGGAAATAAACAGTTAAGTATAAGTTTACATTAATTTAGATTATCCTTGATACTATAAATACAGTTTTTGATTAGCTCCACAGTTTTAAATGATTATGTGCATTCTTTTGTACATGTATTTATAACGTCAAGTAAAAACATAATTTTATGAAATCATTTACTTAAAAGTAAAAAAAAATCACTGTCTTAGTTTATAGCTGTATTAGTTTTCTAATTCAGGTGCTCCAAGGTGCGTGAGACTTGATGCTGGAACTGAAAATATATACATTGAGGACATTCAAAAATCTTTTTGTCGGTACCATGATGATGACATGTGTGGAGAAAAGAGTGTTATCATAGGAAGATCAATGTCTAACCAGGTTTGAGTATGAAGTTTTACCAAGGTACTATAAGATTCAGTAACATATGATGCAAAGAAAATTACCAAATCCAATAAGTTTAACCTTTTCGTACATGTACACTGCATGGCCCTATCCGGATTCCATATTCGCCACTTTCTACTTTTTTGTGTAAACTCGTGCATCACCTAATGAATTACAATGCAACCGTTCAGCTCATTAAAAACCAAACTCCAAAAATCAGAGACAAACATAACAGAAATTGGCAACTCCGCAATTAGCGTGATAATGTTATGGGACCAACCTTACTTTGAGAACTACAAGTATGTCTAATAGAGAAGATCATGTCGGGAGACAAATCATCGGAATGCAGTGTAAACAATGCCGAAATAAGACTTATTTAATACAGATACCTAAGATTAGGATGAGTGTCAGTTAGAATATAATTAGGATAATACAGACATGGATATTTTGTTTAATCAGCGAGTGTTATAAGGTAAGCAGATCGACATTTATATGGCTTTACCAGCCTTTCCTCTGTCAGTGTGTACAAAAAAGGTAAAAGTGTAACACTACCCCGGATATTATGAAAGATGACTTTGGTAAATATCAACGGTATATGACCTAAACTACTTGAAAAGTGTTGCTAGAATCTTGTGCTTCGTTGTTTTAAATGAAAAATACGTAGTATTTACAATGAAGTTATAGAAGTTGAGAGGGTTTCCGATAAATATTTACAATATGTATTTTATGCGATTAACAATATGATTATAGCAGTAATACTAATAAAAATGAACTAATTGCCGATCGAATTATTGTAGCAAACATACAAATGAACTTCGGGGTAGTGTTACACTTTTTGATTTTTTGTTAAGGTAAAAAATTGATCTATTTTTAACTGTCACGTAATACCATGGCACGGCAGCTTCAAAGATCGAGTCGATTCCGAAGTAGAAAAATAATATCTTGGTGAACACATTCCCTTGGTATTAATAGTCCGCACGGTTTTCTTAAAAAAAAAAAACCCAAGTTTTTAATTGATCATAATTTTGACGGTCATTAAACTCGGAGTTGCCTTCACCTAACCGCGTAATCTGATTATCGCAGTGAAAAGAGAAAAAGCAGATTGCGAACATATATATCTTCCTGTTAAATTAAAATATAGTTCACGCTTTGTTGGAATCAGAGAAATGATATACTTCCTGAAACTTAAATCATATTTCCAACAGAAAAAAATAAGGAAACATATGTCGGTCCCATTGAAATCTAACGAAATATTATTGACGAATTATAATGAACCACACACACGCACGCACCCATCTACCCCACCTACACACATATACATATGCTGAATGTTGACCTTAACTACAGAGTTTTAACCTGTTTTGAAATTGATTTGTTCTACGTGATAAAAAAAGTATCAACTTATGTCAGTTTCAAAATTCTTATTTGTCAAACAACATCATCTTTATCCACATTTCAGATTCCGCATATGTATATTCGCCGTGGTTTGCGAGAATTGTCAAACAATTGCCGGTGTAACAAAGAAAATTGACCCGGGTTGAAAATTGACCGGGGGTCTTTTTTCAACGTTGAATGTGAACCCGGGGGTCATTTTACAACGTTGAAAATTTAGACCAATAGTCGAGAAATTTTCATCCGGTGTCATTTTTTAACAGTTCAAAAAAGATTTTTCTAAAATCGGAATACCTCGACACGTTGAAAATTGACCCTGTTGAAAAATGACTCCAACTTCAGTCAACTGAAGTAGAACTTGCTCTACCCGATATAAATGTAAGGTTTTCAGTTGAAAGCTTAAGTTTTAAAATTGTAAATATTTTAATTGTAATTGTTATTGTATTGCTTATTGTCCGTTAGATGTATTGTATTTGGACTTGGTTGATGGTTTTAAATATTGATTTGTCCAATTGCAGTCATTGAGTTTAGAACTGAAAATTTGATATCTATTCATTTTACGATGTAAATAAAATTCAGAAGATGACCTTATTCCTTCCGGATGGGACGGGCGAGTCGGGCTAGCATTTTTTTTAACCTAT
>NW_026441790.1:5000-47500 GCF_025612915.1 Magallana angulata
AAATTTCTTGGTATACTCAGGGGGGTATAAATTGATAATACAAGGGTACTCTTGTTATCTATGGGTCCTAACATCTTTGTTTGAATGTATATTAGGATAAATGAGGGTAGAAATATTGATACTTATAGATTAAGAGGTGGTCCAGGGGATTTACTATACCATATAATTAGTGGGAAATTCAAAATTATGGGTTTACTTTGGCAGGTATAAATTCATAATACAAGGGTATTTCTTTAAACTTGTCATAATATCTCCTTGCTCTTAGTATGCATTAGGATAATTAAGGGTAGAAATATTGATAATTAGAGATTTAGAGGGTTTCCAAAGGGATTTAGTATACCATATATTTAACTTCAAATTGAAAATTATGGGTATACTCATGGGGATATATATTGATAATACAAGGGTACTTCTGTTATCTATGGGTCCTAACATCTTTGTTTGAATGTATATTAGGATAAATGAGGGTAGAAATATTGATGCTTATAGATTAAGAGGTGGTCCAGGGGATTTAGTACACCATATAATTAGCGGGAAATTCAAAATTATGGGTTTACTTTGGCAGGTATAAATTCATAATAAAAGGGTATTTCTTTAAACTTGTCATAATATCTCTTTGCTCTTAGTATGCATTAGGATAATTAAGGGTAGAAATATTGATACTTACAGATTTAGAGGGGTTTCCGCAGGGATTTAGTATACCATATATTTAACGTCAAATTGAAAATTATGGGTATACTCAGGGGGGTATAAATTGATAATACAAGGGTACTTCTGTTATCTATGGGTCCTAACATCTTTGTTTGAATGAAGTTAGGATAAATGATGGTAGAAATATTAATACTCATAGGTTTAGTGGGGGTCAGGAGGGATTTAGTATTCATTATATTTAACTGAAATGGAAATTTTTGGGCATTCTCATGGGGGTATAAATCATAATACAGGGGTATTTCTTTAAGCTAATGGTATTTTATCCTTTGTTTTGATGTGTATTAGGATAAAATGGGGTAGACATTTTAATACTTAAAGGTTTAGTGGGGGTCAGGAGAGATTTAGTATACCAAATATTTAACGTTCAATGGAAATTTTTGGGCATTCTCTGGGGGGTATAAAGTCATAATACAGGGGTAATATATTATACTAATGGTGTTAAATCTTTTGTTTTCATGTGTACTGGGATAAAATAGGGCAGAAATTTTAATACTTAAAGATTTAGTGGGGGTCAGGAGGGATTTAGTATTCATTATATTTAACGTTCAATGGAAATTTTTGGGTATTCTCACAGGGGTATAAATTCATAATACATGGGTATTTATTTAAGCTAAAGGTATTTTATTCTTTGTTTTGAAGTGTATTAGGATAAAATAGGGTATAAATATTAATACTTAAAGGTTTAGTGGGGGTCAGGAGGGATTTAGTATACCAAATATTTAACGTCAAATGGAAATTTTTGGGCATTCTCTGGGGGGTATAAATCCTAATACAGAGATACTTCTTTATACTAATGGTGTTAAATCTTTTGTTTTCATGTGTACTTGGATAAAATAGGGTACAAATATTCATACTTAGAGGTATAGTGGGGGTCAGGAGGGATTAAGTATGCTTTATATTTAACATCAAATTGAAATTTTTGGGTATTCTCAGGGGGGTATAAATTCATAATACAGGGCTTTTTCTTTAAACTAATGCTGCTAAATCCTTTGTTTTAATGTGTATTATGATAAAATAGGGTAAATATATTAATACTTATAGGTTTAGTGGGGGTCAGGAGGGATTTAGTATTCATTATATTTAACGTGAAATGGAAATTGTTGGGTATTCTCAGAGGAGTTTAAATTCATAATACAGGGGTATTTCTTTAAGCTAATGGTATTTTATCTTTTGTTTTGATGTGTATTAGAATAAAATAGGGTAGAAATGTCAATACTTAAAGGTTTAGTGGGGGTCAGGAGGGATTAAGTATACCAAATATTTAACATTCAATGAAAATTTTTGGGCATTCTCTGGGGGGTATAAAGTCATAATACAGGGGTATTTCTTTATACTATTGGTGTTAAATCTTTTGTTTAAATGTGTACTAGGATGAAATAGGGCAGAAATTTTAAAACTAAAAGATTTAGAGGGTTAGAAGGGATTAAGTATTCATTATATTTAACGTTCAATGGAAATTTTTGGGTATTCTAAGAAGGGTATAAATTCATAATACAGGGGTATTTCTTTGAACTAATGGTATTTTTACCTTTGTTTTGATGTGTATTAGGATAAATTAGGGTTGAAATATTGATACTTACAGATTTAGAGGGTTTCCGAAGGGATTTAGTATACCATAATATTTAACGTCAAATGGAAATTTTTGGGTATTCTCACAGGGGTATAAATTCATAATACAAGGGTATTTCTTTAAGCTAATGGTATTTTATCCTTTGTTTTGATGTGTATTAGGATAAAATAGGGTAGAATTTTTAATACTTAAAGGTTTAGTGGGGGTCAGGAGAGATTTAGTATACCAAATACTTAACGTTCAATGGAAATTTTTGGGCATTCTCTAGGGGGTATAAATTCATAGTACAGGGGTATTTCTTTGAACTAATGGTGTTAAATCTTTTGTTTTAATGTGTTTTAGGATAAATTAGGGTTGAAATGTTCATACTTTGAGATTTATTTGGGGTCAGAATGAATTAAGTGTACTATATTATTTTTGGTAATTTGAAAATTATAGGTTCTCTTAGTTGGGTATAAATTTATAACAGAGGGGTAATTCTTTTAACTAAAGGTCTTAATTCCTTTGTATTGATGTGTATAAAGGTAAATAAGGGTTGAAATATTGGTATTCAAAGATTAGAGGGTTTCTGAAGGGATTTAGTATGCCCTTTATTTAATGTCAAATTGAAATTTATTGGTATAATGAGGGGGGTATAAATTCATAATCAAGAGATAGTCCTTTGCTCTAGTGGTTCTTATTCCTTCGTTATAATGTGTATTAGGATAAATGAGGGTTGAATTGTTCATACTTTTAGATTTATTGGGGGTCAGATAGGATTTATTATACCATCTTATTTCCGGTAAATAAAAAATCATAGGTTTTCTTAGGTGGGTATAAATTCATAACAGAGGGGTATTTCTTTTAACTAATGGTCCTTATTCCTTTTTATTGATGTGTATTAAGGTAAATAAGGGTTGAAATATTGGTATTCAAAGATTAGAGAATTTCCGAAGGGATTTAGTATGCCCTATATCTAACGTCAAATTGAAATTTATTGGAATACTCCGGGGGGTATAAATTCATAACAGAGGGGTAATTCTTTTAACTAAGGGTCCTATATCCTTTGTATATATGTGTATTAGGATAAATAATGCTTGAAATATTGATACCTAAATTTAGAGGGTTTCCGAAGGGACTTACTATGCCAAATATGTAACGTCAAATTGAAATTTAATGGCTTTTTCAAGTGGGTCAAATTTTTTCAAGAGGGTTTAACTGTAGAGTTTTTCAGTTATAATCTCTTAAGGGCTTCACAATAAACAATAAATCATGTAGAAATCAACAATATGATGCTTATTTTTAGTTTACACCCTGCGCAGTCTTCACTTTATTTTATCCAAAATTGAAAAAAATGGGTTTACCTCCAAGGTCCCTTAAACTTTTAAAGGGCTTTAATTGTGAAATTCATTTGTTATATTCTCTTGAATACATGTAATTAAAGAATAAATCAGGCAGAAATTAATATTTACAAGGAGCATTACAAATTTAGACCCCCTACAGTAATGTGCTTTATTTGACCAAAAGTAGAGAAATATGGGCTTACTCGAGGGGGTCCAAATTTTTTCAGAGGCTTTAACTGTGAAATATTTTAGTTATAATCTCTTAAGAACTTTACAATAAACAATAAATCATGAAGAAAATGTCCATTTGATACAATATTTCATGAATTTCTTTAAAATAATCTCTGGGGTTTAGAGGACCAAAATATTGGATTAAGTTACAAGTAACACTTTTTTTGTAGGGACCATAAATTCTTGTGATTATGGCAATAAGAGTTACTGGAAATAAATCAAATATTCTTGTTCTATTTCAGTCTTATTCTACACCAATTACAACAGAGAAAAAGGCCCAAAACACTAGCCGGAAATTATCGGGTTCGAGATTCGATCGGGCTCGGTGTTGAAAAAAAACATTTGTGATAAAATGATTTCAAGGTGACATGGATTATACTTGTGTTTTGGGATTAAATTAGACTAATGCAAGGTAGGTTTGCATAAAATAAGTGTAAATATTTGTTCTTTATACTGTACTTGATTGTTTTGTCAACTGTTGATCCCGTAGTTGTTTATTTACAACATATAATTGACGAATGTTATATGTACATTGTGTACAATACATGTTGGGTGTCAAGCGTTTAAACTAAATGTAGTTACACATCTTAAACTGTTATAATAGTTTCTTTTAAGTGTTATCGATGAAATATACTATTCAGAATAATGTTGTAAACTTCATACAATGACGAACGAATATACAGAAAAGTGTGTATGTGAGACATTTACAAAAAATGTTGTTAAGTCTCTTGTAATCAATGATTGTACCCTTATTTATCTTTAATGATATTAATACACAGAAATAATCTCCATAAGTGCAAGTAAACTCCTTTTATTATAAAATTATACCCCCATCAAGGAGCTGAATAATTTCGGTTTAACGTGAACAAATCAATAAAGTAAAACACTAAGGAAACCCTCGAAATCTTTTCGGATCAATATTTGCACCCTTATTTATCCATTAATACATTCCTACAAAGAAATAATCGGTGTTAATTTAAGGACAAATATTTCTATAAAGAAATTACATCCCTGGAAAGAAACCAATATTCTTCATTTTAATGTTAAAATAAGGATATAGTTAAATGCTCCGGAAGCCCCCGAAAACTTTTGGGATCAATAATAACACCCGTATTTCTCCTTTGATACATTAATACAAAGAAATCATTAGCATTAGTTTCAGATAAAATTCTTTTATAAAAAAATTACACCCCCTGAGAAAACTCAAAATATTCTGTTTATCGTTAAAAAAATCAGTAGACTTAATTAGTTTGGAAACTCCCTAAATCTTTTGATATGAATACTTACACCCTTATATATCCTTGATTACATGAATACAAAGAAATAAACAAAATCAGTTAAATGAAAAATCACTTAATTAAAAAATGACATCCTCAAGAAGGAACCCATATTCTTCATTTTAACGTTCAAAAATAGGTATAGTTAAACGCTAAGTAGACCCCCAAAAACTTTTGGGATTAGGACTTACACCATCAATTCTCCTTTAGTGCATTAAAACAAAGAAATAATCAGCTTTAGTTTCAGGGAAAATCCTTTTATTGAGAAATAACACCCCCTGAGAAAACTCAAAATTTTCATTTTATCGTTAAAAAAAAAGTGTAGTAAATCAGTTAGGAAACTCCTTAATCTTTTGGTATGAATACCTACACCCTTTTATATCCTTAATTACATGAATACAAAGAAATAAACAGCAATAGTTTAAGGCAAAATCATTTTATTAAAAAATAAGACCCCCACGAAGGAACCCATATTATTCATTTTAACGTTAACAAATGGATATACTTAAACGCTTAAGAGACTCCATAAATGTTTAAAAATTAATACTTACACCCTAATTTATCCTTTAATACATTAATACAAAGAAATAATCAGCATTAGCTTTAGGCAAAATCCTTTTATAAAGAAATTACACTCCTTGAGAAAACTCATAATTTTCTGTTTATCGTTTAAAATTCAGTATATTAAATCATTAAGGAAACTCCCTAAATCTTTTGGTATGAATGCTAACACCCTTATATATCCTTAATTACATGAATACGAAGAAATAAACAAAATCAGTTAAATGAAACATCACTTAATTAAAAAATGACATCCTCAGGAAGGAACCCATATTCTTCATTTTAACGTTCAAAAATAGGTATAGTTAAACGCTAAGAAGACCCCCAAAAACTTTTGGGATTAAGACTTACACCATCAATTCTCCTTTAGTGCATTAATGCAAAGAAATAATCAGCTTTAGTTTTAGGGAAAATCCTTTTATTGAGAAATAACACCCCCCTGAGAAAACTCAAAATTTTCATTTTATCGTTAAAAAATCAGTGTAGTAAATCAGTTAGGAAACTCCTTAATCTTTTGGTATGAATACTTACACCCTTATTTATCCTTAATTACATGAATACAAAGAAATAAACAGCGATAGTTTAAGGCAAAATCATTTTATTAAGAAATAACACCCCCATGAAGGAACCCATATTATTCATTTTAACGTTAACAAATGGATATACTTAAACGCTTAAGAGACTTCATAAATGTATAAAAATTGATACTTACACCCTAATTTATCCTTTAATACATTAATACAAAGAAATAATTAGCATTAGCTTTAGGCAAAATCCTTTTATAAAGAAATAACACCCCCTAAGAAAACTCATAATTTTCTGTTTATCGTTAAAAATTCAGTATATTAAATCATTAAGGAAACTGCCTAAATTTTTTGGTATGAATGCTAACACCCTTATATATCCTTAATTACATGAATACGAAGAAATAAACAAAATCAGTTAAATGAAAAATCACTTTATTAAAAAATGACATCCTCAGGAAGGAACCCATATTCTTCATTTTAACGTTCAAAAATAGGTATAGTTAAACGCTAAGAAGACCCCCAAAAACTTTTGGGATTAGGACTTACACCATCAATTCTTCTTTAGTGCATTAATACAAAGAAATAATCAGCTTTGGTTTCAGAAAAAATCCTTTAATTGAGAAATAACACCCCCTGAGAAAACTCAAAATTTTCATTTTATCGTTAAAAAAAAAGTTTAGTAAATCAGTTAGGAAACTCCTTAATCTTTTAGTATGAATACCTACACCCTTTTATATCCTTAATTACATGAATACAAAGAAATAAACAGCAATAGTTTAAGGCAAAATCATTTTATTAAAAAATAAGACCCCAACGAAGGAACCCATATTATTCATTTTAACGTTAACAAATGGATATACTTAAACGCTTAAGAGACTCCATAAATGTTTAAAAATTAATACTTACACCCTAATTTATCCTTTAATACATTAATACAAAGAAATAATCAGCATTAGCTTTAGGCAAAATCCTTTTATAAAGAAATTACACTCCTTGAGAAAACTCATAATTTTCTGTTTATCGTTTAAAATTCAGTATATTAAATCATTAAGAAAACTCCCTAAATCTTTTGGTATGAATGCTAACACCCTTATATATCCTTAATTACATGAATACGAAGAAATAAACAAAGTCAGTTAAATGAAACATCACTTAATTAAAAAATGACATCCTCAGGAAGGAACCCATATTCTTCATTTTAACGTTCAAAAATAGGTATAGTTAAACGCTAAGAAGACCCCCAAAAACTTTTGGGATTAAGACTTACACCATCAATTCTCCTTTAGTGCATTAATGCAAAGAAATAATCAGCTTTAGTTTTAGGGAAAATCCTTTTATTGAGAAATAACACCCCCTGAGAAAACTCAAAATTTTCATTTTATCGTTAAAAAATCAGTGTAGTAAATCAGTTAGGAAACTCCTTAATCTTTTAGTATGAATACCTACACCCTTTTATATCCTTAATTACATGAATACAAAGAAATAAACAGCAATAGTTTAAGGCAAAATCATTTTATTAAAAAATAACACCCCCATGAAGGAACCCATATTATTCATTTTAACGTTAACAAATGGATATACTTAAACGCTTAAGAGACTCCATAAATGTTTAAAAATTAATACTTACACACCCAATTTGTCCTTTAATACATTAATACAAAGTAATAATTAGCATTAGCTTTAGGCAAAATCCTTTTATAAAGAAATTACACCCCCTGAGAAAACTCATAATTTTCTGTTTATCGTTAAAAATTCAGTATATTAAATCATTAAGGAAACTCCCTAAATCTTTTGGTATGAATGCTAACACCCTTATATATCCTTAATTACATGAATACGAAGAAATAAACAAAATCAGTTAAATGAAAAATCACTTAATTAAAAAATGACATCCTCAGGAAGGAACCCATATTCTTCATTTTAACGTTCAAAAATAGGTATAGTTAAACGCTAAGAAGACCCCCAAAAACTTTTGGGATTAAGACTTACACCATCAATTCTCCTTTAGTGCATTAATGCAAAGAAATAATCAGCTTTAGTTTTAGGGAAAATCCTTTAATTGAGAAATAACACCCCCCTGAGAAAACTCAAAATTTTCATTTTATCGTTAAAAAAAAGTGTAGTAAATCAGTTAGGAAACTCCTTAATCTTTTGGTATGAATACCTACACCCTTTTATATCCTTAATTACATGAATACAAAGAAATAAACAGCAATAGTTTAAGGCAAAATCATTTTATTAAAAAATAAGACCCCCACGAAGGAACCCATATTATTCATTTTAACGTTAACAAATGGATATACTTAAACGCTTAAGAGACTCCATAAATGTTTAAAAATTAATACTTACACCCTAATTTATCCTTTAATACATTAATACAAAGAAATAATCAGCATTAGCTTTAGGCAAAATCCTTTTATAAAGAATTTACACTCCTTGAGAAAACTCATAATTTTCTGTTTATCGTTTAAAATTCAGTATATTAAATCATTAAGGAAACTCCCTAAATCTTTTGGTATGAATGCTAACACCCTTATATATCCTTAATTACATGAATACAAAGAAATAAATTGCATTAATTTATGGCAAATCTTTTTATTTAGAAATTACACCCCCTATGAAGGAGCCCATATTCTTCGTTTTAACGTTAACAAACTGATATAATTAAACGCTTAAGAGACTCCCTAAATCTTTTTGTATGAATACTTACGCCCTTATTTAATCTTAATTACATGAATACAAAGAAATAAACAGCATTAGTCAAATGAAAAATCTTTTTATTAAGAAATTACATCCCCATGAAGGAACCCATATTCTTCATTTTAACGTTTAAAAATGGATGTAGTTAAACGCTTAGTAGACCTCCTAAAACTTTTGAGATTATGACTTACACCCTCAATTCTCCTTTAGTGCATTAATACAAAGAAATAATCAGCTTTAGTTTCAGGAAAAAATCCTTTTATTGAGAAATAACACCTTCAGGGAAAACCCATAATTTTCATTTTATCGTTAAAAAATCAGTGTAGTAAATCATTTAGGAAATTCCCTAAATCTTTTGTTATGAATACCTACATGCGTATTTATTCTTCATTACATGAATACCAAGAAATAAACAGCAATAGTTGAAGGCAAAATCATTTCATTATGAAATATCAACTCCAAGAAAGAACCAATTTTTTCTATTTTAGCATTAGGCCAAAAAAAAAAATATGTGTGTTTCCTATTTCATCAGATTTTAAAATAGGGTAGGTAGGTCGGCTTTTTTTTTTTTTTTTCTTTTTTTTTTTTTATTAAATGAGCTTTTCAGTTTTCCCCTTTCCTAGAATATGATTTTTCTATACATTAATAAAATGTATTTTACAGGTGGGGCATTTGTGAATAGTGACAACTGTTACAGAATTAAAGCTTTATTAAATCTAAGATTAATTTGGAATGTCAGTATATGAAGATTTTATTTTCATGTAAATAGAACACATAAATATGACAGCCACTATAGATTAACTGAGTATAGTGCTCATTACCACAAATATATTATATAGTAGTTATTAGTTCTATTTTCCTGGTCAACTGACATAACAGTAGACATTAATATCGTAACTGTAGGTGTTGAATTCTTAAACAGAGGAAATTCTGGTTGATCAGACGAGAGCCTTAGAATTAAATCTTTTCAATAATTTAAAAAAAAAATGAATACATCATTAATAGTTTAAGACTAATTTTTAGAATTTTTGCAACTGAAATGCAGCATTTTAAAATCATATTTATCATGTGAATGATTGTTACTGAGGCCTATTCAAAGACTTACGATGTCTGCAGTCTCCACACCCAGAAATATAAAAGAAAACTTTGCCTCTGCTTTTTTCATGTACATCTTTATATTAATTTTGAACACATCACTGCCCTAAAACTATTCATTGCATTGATAATTAAGCTAAAATAACCAAGGATAACTTTCATCCATGCTGTCAATCTGCACTTAGAAATCTTTAAAACGCTTTGATAAGTGGTGTTTTCTATTGAATTGTTACAAGCGTTTTTTAAACTCTGATTTGTAAAGACTCTATTGTTTAAAACCAATTACGGTTTATAATCTGGATTTGGAATAAAAAAGTGTTAGGGTCGGCGCATAAAAAATAGGGTCGGTCGGGAAACCGGAAACACACATATTTTTTTTTTTGGCCTTAACAAACGGTAATACTTAAACGCTTGAGAGACCCCATAAATGTTTCAGAATTGTTACTTCAACCCTCATTTATCCTTTATTACAATGATACCAAGAATTAAACAGCATTAGTTAAATGAAAAATCATTTGATTAAGAAATTACATCCCTAGGAAAGAACCCATATTCTTCAGTTTAACGTTCAAAAATGGATATAGTTAAACGCTTAGTAGACCCCCAAAAACGTTTGGGATTAAGACTTACACCCTCATTTCTTCTTGACTACATAAATACAAAGAAATAATCAGCATTAGTTTCAGGAAAAATTCTTTCATTAAGAAATTATACCCCCCTAAAACAATCCATAATTTTCAATTTCTTGTTGAAAATCGGTATAGTTAATCACTTAAGAAACTCCCTAAATCTTTTGGGATCAATATTTGTTCCCTAATTTAACCTATATCACATCAATACAAAGTAATAAACACCTTTACCTTTAGGAAAAATCCCTTTATTTCAAAATCAAACCCCCATCAGAAAACCCATAATTTTCATTTTATCATTGAAAAATCAGTATCGTTAACCGCTAAGTAAACCCCCTTAATCTTAATAGATCAGTATTTATATCCTAATTTATCCTAAGTTACCTTGATACAAAGAAGTAATGACCATTAGTTTAGAGGATAATCATATTATTTTGAACTTACACCCCCTGTAGGAAAGCCATTGTTATGAATTTATCATTTAAAAATCTATATTCTTAATCACTTTGCTTTGGTATTTTTATCTTTTAATCCTGTAGAAACAGGATGAAATTTAATGTATTTAGCTATAAGTTCAGTATCCACCCCTTCATGTACACTACTGAGATGGTCTTCTCCATATGCTGAAGGATTATCAGCTAAATAACCTTTAAACCTTTTATTTTTTGTTTTTAAGTAGTACAGTTCCATGACTATGCACGAGGGTTCGATTCCCTCCCTAGGCATTATGGAACAGAAAGCTGGTGCAAAAGCGGGCAGATAGCCTAGTGGCCCCGCATAGTCAGAGCTGTAATTATAATCATGATAGAATAAATTGATTCAAAAACATTTAAAGTGCTTCTTAGAGAAAATGTCACAAATAGAAGAAGTGTTGTGCTTGATAAAAGTAACCAGTAGATTGTACATGTATCTTTTTTTCTATTGCTAGTAGGAATTAAATCCACTCTTTTTCCTGGTTGATAACATAAAATGTGCTCAAATACATCATATCAGCTTTATTGATGATTACAAAATCTAATTCAGAGAGAGAGAAAGAGAGAGAGATCTTTGTTTGTAAATGGTACAGTTCAATGACGATGTACGAGGGTTCGATTCCCTCCCTAGGCATAATGGAACAAGCTGGTGCAAAGCGGGCAGATAGCCTAGTGGCCCCGCATAGTCAGAGCTGTATACATAACGATAGAATTAATTGCTTCTAAAACATTCAAAGTGCTACTTAGAGAAAATGACACAGATAGTTATAAGAACAAGTGTTTTGTTTGATAAAAGTTAACCATTAGATTGTACATGTATCACCTATTTTCTGTTGATAGTGGGAATTGAACCCACTCCTTTTCCTGGGGGGTAACAGGAAATGTGCTCGAATACACCATATCAGCTTTATTGGTGATTATGTTATCTAATTAAGAGAGAGATAGAGAGAGAGAGAGAGAGAGAGAGAGATCTTTGTAAGTAGTTCAGTTCAATGACTATGTACGAGGGTTCGATTCCCTCCCTAGGCATATGGAACAAGCTGGTGCAAAGCGGGCAGATAGCCTAGTGGCCCCACATAGTCAGGCCTAGTGGCCCCACATAGTCAGAACTGTATACATAATGATAGGACAAATTGCTTCTAAAACATTCAAAGTGCTTCTTAGAGAAAATGTCAAAAATAGCTATAAGAAGAAGTGTTGTGCTTGACAAAAGATACTTATAAGATTGTGCATGTATCACCATTTTTTGTTGACAGTGGGAATTGAACCCACTCCTTTTCCTAGTTGATAACAGGAAATGTGCTCGAATACACCATATCAGCTGTATTGGTGATTATGTAATCTAATTGAGAGAGAGAAAGAGAGAGACAGAGATAAATTTTGTTTGTTTGTAGGTAGTATGCAGTTCTATGACTATGTACGAGGGTTCAATTCCCTCCCTAGGCATAATGGAACAGAAAGCTGGTGCAAAGTGGGCAGATAGCCTAGTGGCCCCGCATAGTCAGAGCTGCATTGATAATTCATAACAATCAGGTTCAAACATCTCCAAAAAAATAGAGAAAAAGGACTATCTTGACATTAATTCAAGTATTTCCATGACAGGGCAATGCGACAATACTAATCGAGTAACAATTTAATCGAGTTTTTGTCGATTTCGACTCGTTCAAAAAATTCACCCTATCAAATAATAAAATACATCAAGTGACTAGTTCGGGTCAGAAAATCTCCAAAAATAGACAGCAACATGAATACGTTTATGTAAATTCAAGTATTTCGATGTCCAGGCAATGCGATAAACCTCATTAGTTAACGATATAATGTTTATTTTAACGATTTATAAGCGTTCAACAATTTCACCCCCGACTCTGGATATCTGATCCGTGATGGTCCTTAAGTTACAAAAGTGTCGCTACCGGGGTTAGCTATCTCAGAGACTATCGAAGATATTGCGACGGGACCCAGAGGGTTAGAGACCGTTTTCGATGTTATTTAAGGATACGCTAACGGTCAAAAATGAAAACAGACAAAGTCGACAAACCCCGAAACTTTATGTTACAATTAACACTTTATAAGTTACAAAGCACACTCTTAAGTTACAAAAGCACACTTTTTTAAGTTACAAAGCACACTTTTTTGGCTTAAGTTACAAAAAGTGTGCTTTTTAAGTTACAAAAAGTGTGCTTTTTGACCCACTCCCTACCCTAACCCTAACCCTAACCCTAACCCTAACCCTAACCCTAACCCTAACCCTAACCCTAACCCTAACCCTAACCCTAACCCTAACCCTAACCCTAACCCTAACCCTAACCCTAACCCTAACCCTAACCCTAACCCTAACCCTAACCCTAACCCTAACCCTAACCCTAACCCTAACCCTAACCCTAACCCTAACCCTAACCCTAACCCTAACCCTAACCCTAACCCTAACCCTAACCCAAACCCTAACCCTAACCCTAACCCTAACCCTAACCCTAACCCTAACCCTAACCCTAACCCTAACCCTAACCCTAACCCTAACCCTAACCCTAACCCTAACCCTAACCCTAACCCTAACCCTAACCCTAACCCTAACCCTAACCCTAACCCTAACCCTAACCCTAACCCTAACCCTAACCCTAACCCTAACCCTAACCCTAACCCTAACCCTAACCCTAACCCTAACCCTAACCCTAACCCTAACCCTAACCCTAACCCTAACCCTAACCCTAACCCTAACCCTAACCCTAACCCTAACCCTAACCCTAACCCTAACCCTAACCCTAACCCTAACCCTAACCCTAACCCTAACCCTAACCCTAACCCTAACCCTAACCCTAACCCTAACCCTAACCCTAACCCTAACCCTAACCCTAACCCTAACCCTAACCCTAACCCTAACCCTAACCCTAACCCTAACCCTAACCCTAACCCTAACCCTAACCCTAACCCTAACCCTAACCCTAACCCTAACCCTAACCCTAACCCTAACCCTAACCCTAACCCTAACCCTAACCCTAACCCTAACCCTAACCCTAACCCTAACCCTAACCCTAACCCTAACCCTAACCCTAACCCTAACCCTAACCCTAACCCTAACCCTAACCCTAACCCTAACCCTAACCCTAACCCTAACCCTAACCCTAACCCTAACCCTAACCCTAACCCTAACCCTAACCCTAACCCTAACCCTAACCCTAACCCTAACCCTAACCCTAACCCTAACCCTAACCCTAACCCTAACCCTAACCCTAACCCTAACCCTAACCCTAACCCTAACCCTAACCCTAACCCTAACCCTAACCCTAACCCTAACCCTAACCCTAACCCTAACCCTAACCCTAACCCTAATTAGCGTCGGCTGTACACTTATTGTAACTTAATCTTTCAAAGGCTGGGGTTAGGGCTTAAAACCCTGGGGTTAGAGGACCTGTTTGTTTTAGATTGTTTATTTAGGTCAAAACTACAATCTAAAATGAAAAAGTCCTCTAACCCCCTATTGGAAGTCAAAAAACTTGGAACTCAAAAAAATTTTAAGTTACAAATCACACTTTTCATTTTGGTCCTTTATTTACAGGGGGTTAGAAACGTTCTGGGTGGCCAATTGGGGTTAGCTCTCTGTTTTTTAAGATGGATTCAAACCCCCACCTAACCCCCTAAAAGTAAAAAAGCTGTAAAAATTCAGGAAAAAATATAGGTCTGGTGGGGTATACAAATCTCAGGATCATCTTCACTATGGTGCAAAAAATTCAGTCTTCCTCAACACTTTTCTTATTTATCGTCGTAGAGCATTCAAACTTGGTGGAAAGATTGGAATTTAGATAAGGAACACTGTTATGCTTTTATTCCTGCTCAAAAATCGTTTTTTTGGAAAATATCGCATTTTTCAAAATTTTCGATTTTTGGGATTAAGTTACAAAAGCACACTTTTCAACCACCTGTGGTTAGCTTATTTTTTGGTTCTAATAGTTATTTTCAGGTATAATTAGCAAGATTTTAATGAGTTCTATACTTTAGCTAGACTTGGTACAGAAATAACCGGAAATAACGTCAGAGAACTACTTCTAAAAAGTGTGCTTTGTAACTTAATTTTTTGTATCATGTTATATAGTAACTGGTCCAATGCTGGGGTTAGCATTTTTTATGCTGTAATTGGAAAACAATTGGTTACTAATGATACTTTGGACAATACTCATTTACCTTAGTCACTTTTAGCTCACCTGGGACATCTAATTAATGAGTATTGTAACTTACAATCTGGCACATTTTTGGTAACTCAATGGTCAATTTGTCCTTTTTTGGCTCTAATTCTTTTATTTATGCAGGGTTAGCAGACTTTTTTGCATTAATCATTATGTTTTATCACATTTATCTTAAATATATGCAAACATTTAACCTATCTTATGTTAATGACCTTGAGACCCCCTAAAATCTCTATTTTTCCACTAAAAACATCCCTTTTTGGCTGTTATTTTTTTATTTATTCCTATATTCTGAACTCATGGGGAGAAATTATCATGTTTCGGTGGATATATCTCAGATATATGCAAAGAAGGATCCTATTTTGTACGGTTTACCCTGTGCTCTCTTGTAATTTGCATTTTCGGTCAAAATTTCTAAGTCCAAATGGAAATCCAAAAAGCGTCAAAATAGATCTAAAATATGATTGTATCGGTTACTTTTTTATGTAATCCACTTTATTTCATGTCGCAAGACCATATTCCGCGTCAAAATATCCAAGATTTCCCATAGTGGCCCAGATCTCCACGACATGTCTAACCACGGGCTTGGTCCTGTGCCTCGTAACTTAATCTCTTGAAAAGTGGGGGAAAGTGAAAATTGTTGAACGGATATAAATCATTCAAATCAAGATTATATCGTTAACTATTTAGGATTATCGCATTGATTGGATGTCGAAAAACTTGAAATAACGTAAAGATTTTCAAAATAATAGATAACTTCGGAGTACCGTGACCCTGTTTTTGTCACTTTTTTCCTCATCATCACTGATAGGGTAAATTTTTTGAGCGGATCAAAATCGTTAAAATTAAGTCAATACCGTTAACTTTTAAGGGTTATTGCATTGACAGGATGTCGAAATACTTGAATTAACGTAAGGATAATGATCATGATCGACAACTTCAAAGATGTCGCTACCATATCTTTAACGTTTATTTAACATTATGGTAACACTTAAGGGGCTCCGAATTCTCAAAAAAGGGGTGATACTTTAAACTTATGTGGTTATTTCTTTGCTTTTATGTATATCAGGATAAATTAGTGTTAAAATATTCATACTTGACGATTTAGAGGGTGTCAGAGGGGATTTAGTTTGCACTATATTTAACGTCAAATTGAAATTAATGGGTTCACTTAAGGGGGTATAAATTCATAATTAAGAGGTAATCCTTTGATCTAGTGGTTCTTATTCCTTTGTTATAATGTGTAGAAGGATAATTTAGGGTTGAATTGTTCATACTTATAGATAAAGTGGGGGTTATAATGGATTTAGTATACCATATTATTTTCGGTAAATTGAAAATTATAGGTTCTCTTAGGTGGGTATAAATTCATAGCAGAGGGGTAATTTTTTTAACTAAGGGTCCTAATTCCTTTGATTTCATGTGTATTAGGGTAAATAAGGGCTGAAATATTGATATTTAGAGATTAGAGGATTTCTGAAGGGATTTAGTATGCCAAATATTTAACTTCAAATTGAAATTTATGGGAATACTCAGATTTGTATAAATTCATAACAGAGGGGTTTATTCCTTTAAATAAGTGTTCTAATTACTTTGTTTTGATGTGTGTTAGGATAAATAAGGGTTGAACTATTGATACTTTGAGATTTACAGGGTTTCCAAAGGGTCTTAATATGTCCAATATTTAATGTCAAATTGATATTTATTGGTATAATGAGGGGGGTATAAATTCATAATTAAGAGGAAATACTTTGATCTAGTGGTCCTTATTCCTTCATCTTAATGTGTATTAGGATAAATTAAGGTTGAATTGTTCATAGTTAGAGATTTAGTGGGGGTCAGAAAGGATTTAGTATACCATATTATTTCAAGTAAATTGAAAATTATAGGTTCACTTAGGTGGGTATAAATTCATAGCAAAGGGGTAATTCTTTTAACTAAGGGTCCTTATTCCTTTGTTTTCATGTGTATTAGGGTGAATAAGGGCTGAAATATTGATATTCAGAGATTAGAGGGTTTCCGAAGGGATTTCGTATGCCATATATTTAATGTCAAATTGAAATTTCTTGGTATACTCAGGGGGGTATAAATTGATAATACAAGGGTACTCTTGTTATATATGGGTCCTAACATCTTTGTTTGAATGTATATTAGGATAAATGAGGGTAGAAATATTGATACTTATAGATTAAGAGGTGGTCCAGGGGATTTACTATACCATATAATTAGTGGGAAATTCAAAATTATGGGTTTACTTTGGCAGGTATAAATTCATAATACAAGGGTATTCCTTTAAACTTGTCATGATATCTCCTTGCTCTTAGTATGCATTTGGATAATTAAGGGTAGAAATATTGATACTTACAGATTTAGAGGGTTTCCAAAGGGATTTAGTATGCCATATATTTAACTTCAAATTGAAAATTATGGGTATACTCAGGGGGGTATATATTGATAATACAAGGGTACTTCTGTTATCTATGGGTCCTAACATCTTTGTTTGAATGTATATTAGGATAAATGAGGGTAGAAATATTGATGCTTATAGATTAAGAGGTGGTGCAGGGGATTTAGTACACCATATAATTAGCGGGAAATTCAAAATTATGGGTTTACTTTGGCAGGTATAAATTCATAATACAAGGGTATTCCTTTAAACTTGTCATGATATCTCCTTGCTCTTAGTATGCATTAGGATAATTAAGGGTAGAAATATTGATACTTACAGATTAAGAGGGTTTTCTGAAGGGATTTAGTATACCATATATTTAACGTCAAATTGAAAATTATGGGTATACTCAGGGGGGTATAAATTGATAATACAAGGGTACTTCTGTTATCTGTGGGTCCTAACATCTTTGTTTTGATGTGTATTAGGATAAATGAGGGTAGAAATATTAATACTCATAGGTTTAGTGGGGGTCAGGAGGGATTTAGTATTCATTATATTTAACTGAAATGAAAATTTTTGGGTATTCTCATGGGGTTATCAATTCATAATACAGGGGTATTTCTTTAAGCTAATGGTATTTTATCCTTTGTTTTGATGTGTATTAGGATAAAATAGGTAGACATTTTAATACTTAAAGGTTTATTGGGGGTCAGGAGAGATTTAGTATACCAAATATTTAACGTTCAATTGAAATTTTTGGGCATTCTCTGGGGGGTATAAAGTCATAATACAGGGGTATTTCATTATACTAATGGTGTTAAATCTTTTGTTTTCATGTGTACTAGGATAAAATAGGGCAGAAATTTTAATACTAAAAGATTTAGTGGGGGTCAGGAGGGATTTAGTATTCATTATATTTAACGTTCAATGGAAATTTTTGGGTATTCTCACAGGGGTATAAATTCATAATACATGGGTATTTATTTAAGCTAAAGGTATCTTATTCTTTGTTTTGATGTGCATTAGGATAAAATAGGGTATAAATATTAATACTTAAAGGTTTAGTGGGGGTCAGGAGGGATTTAGTATACCAAATATTTAAAGTCAAATGGAAATTTTTGGGCATTCTCTGGGGGGTATAAATTCCTAATACAGAGATACTTCTTTATACTAATGGTGTTAAATCTTTTGTTTTCATGTGTACTTGGATAAAATAGGGTACAAATATTCATACTTAGAGGTATAGTGGGGGTCAGGAGGGATTAAGTATGCTTTATATTTAACGTCAAATTGAAATTTTGGGGTATTCTCAGGGGGGTATAAATTCATATTGCAGGGCTTTTTCTTTAAACTAATGCTTCTAAATCCTTTGTTTTAATGTGTATTATGATAAAATAGGGTAAATATATTAATACTTATAGGTTTAGTGGGGGTCAGGAGGGATTTAGTATTCATTATATTTAACGTGAAATGGAAATTGTTGGGTATTCTCAGAGGAGTTTAAATTCATAATACAGGGGTATTTCTTTAAGCTAATGGTATTTTATCTTTTTTTTTGATGTGTATTAGAATAAAATAGGGTAGAAATGTCAATACTTAAAGGTTTAGTGGGGGTCAGGAGGGATTAAGTATACCAAATATTTAACATTCAATGAAAATTTTTGGGCAATTTCTGGGGGGTATAAAGTCATAATACAGGGGTATTTCTTTATACTATTGGTGTTAAATCTTTTGTTTTAATGTGTACTAGGATGAAATAGGGCAGAAATTTTAATACTAAAAGATTTAGTTGGAGTTAGAAGGGATTTAGTATTCATTATATTTAACGTCAAATGGAAATTTTTGGGTGTTCTAAGAAGGGTATAAATTCATAATACAGGGGTATTTCTTTGAACTAATGGTATTTTTACCTTTGTTTTGATGTGTATTAGGATAAATTAGGGTTGAAATATTGATACTTACAGATTTAGAGGGTTTCCGAAGGGATTTAGTATACCACATATTTAACGTCAAATGGAAATTTTTAGGTATTCTCACAGGGGTATAAATTCATAATACATGGGTATTTCTTTAAGCTAATGGTATTTTATCCTTTGTTTTGATGTGTATTAGGATAAAATAGGGTAGACATTTTAATACTTAAAGGTTTAGTGGGGGTCAGGAGAGATTTAGTATACCAAATATTTAACGTTCAATGGAAATTTTTGGGCATTCTCTGGGGGGTATAAATTCATAGTACAGGGGTATTTCTTTGTACTAATGGTGTTAAATCTTTTGTTTTCATGTGTACTAGGATAAAAAAGGACAGACATTTTAATACTAAAAGATTTAGTGGGGGTCAGGAGGGATTTAGTATACCAAATATTTAACGTCAAAATGGAATTTTTGGGCATTTTCTGGGGGGTATTAATTCATAATACCGGGGTATTTCTTTAAACTAATGCTGCTAAATCCTTTGTTTTAATGTGTTTTAGGATAAAGTAGCCTAGAAATATTTATACTCACAGGTTTAGTGGGGGTCAGGAGGGATTTAGTAGGCTTCATATTTTACGTCAAATGGAAATTTTGGGGTATTCTCAGGGGGGTTTAAATTCATAATACATGGGTATTTCTTTAAACTAATGCTGCTTCTTCCTTTGTTTTGATGTGTATTAGGATAAAATAGGGTATAAATATTAATACTTAAAGGTTTAGTGGGGGTCAGGAGGGATTTAGTTTTTATACCATATATTTGTCGTCAAATGAAAATTTAGGAGTGTACTCAGGGGGGTATAAATTCATAATCAAGCGATAGTTCTTTGCTCTAGTGGTTCTTATTCCTTTGTTATAATGTGTATTAGGATAAATTAGGGTTGAAATGTTCATACTTTGAGATTTATTTGGGGTCAGAATGAATTAAGTGTACTATATTATTTTCGGTAATTTGAAAATTATAGGTTCTCTTAGTTGGGTATAAATTTATAACAGAGGGGTAATTCTTTTAACTAAAGGTCTTAATTCCTTTGTATTGATGTGTATTAAGGTAAATAAGGGTTGAAATATTGGTATTCAAAGATTAGAGGGTTTCCGAAGGGATTTAGTATGCCCTATATTTAATGTCAAATTGAAATTTATTGGTATAATGAGGGGGGTATAAATTCATAATCAAGAGATAGTCCTTTGCTCTAGTGGTTCTTATTCCTTTGTTATAATGTGTATTAGGATAAATTAAGGTTGAATTGTTCATACTTTTAGATTTATTGGGGGTCAGATAGGATTTATTATACCATCTTATTTCCGGTAAATAAAAAATTATAGGTTTTCTTAGGTGGGTATAAATTCATAACAGAGGGGTATTTCTTTTAACTTATGGTCCTTATTCCTTTTTATTGATGTGTATTAAGGTAAATAAGGGTTGAAATATTGGTTTTCAAAGATTAGAGAGTTTCCAAAGGGATTTAGTATGCCCTATATTTAACGTCAAATTGAAATTTATTGGTATAATGAGGGGGTATAAATTCATAACAGAGGGGTAATTCTTTTAACTAAGGGTCCTATATCCTTTGTATATATGTGTATTAGGACAAATAATGCTTGAAATATTGATACCTAAGATTTAGAGGGTTTCCGAAGGGACTTACTATGCCCAATATTTAACGTCAAATTGAAATTTAATGGCTTTTTCAAGTGGGTCAAATTTTTTTCAGAGGGTTTAACTGTAGAGTTTTTCAGTTATAATCTCTTAAGGGCTTCACAATAAATCATGTAGAAATCAACAATATGATGCTTATTTTTAGTTTACACCCTGCGCAGTCTGCACTTTATTTTATCCAAAATTGAAAAAAATGGGTCTACTCCAAGGTCCCTTAAGCTTTGAAAGGGCTTTAATTGTGCAATTCATTTGTTATATTCTCTTGAATACATGTAATTAAAGAATAAATCAGGCAGAAATTAATATTTACAAGGAGCATTACAAATTTAGACCCGATACAGTATGTGCTTTATTTGACCAAAAGTAGAGAAATATGGGCTTACTCGAGGGGGTCCAAATTTTTTCAGAGGCTTTAACTGTGAAATATTTTAGTTATAATCTCTTAAGAACTTTACAATAAACAATAAATCATGAAGAAAATGTCCATTTGATACAATATTTCATGAATTTCTTTAAAATAAATCTCTGGGGTTTAGAGGACCAAAATATTGGATTAAGTTACAAGTAACACTTTTTTTGTAGGGACCATAAATTCTTGTGATTATGGCAATAAGAGTTACTGGAAATAAATCAAATATTCCTATTCTATTTCAGTGTTATTCTACACCAATTACAACAGAGAAAAAGGCCCAAAACACTAGCCGGAAATTATCGGGTTCGAGATTCGATCGGGCTCGGTGTTGAAAAAAAACATTTGTGACAAAATGATTTCAAGGTGACATGGATTATACTTGTGTTTTTGGATTAAATCAGACTAATGCAAGGTAGGTTTGCATCAAATAAGTGTTAATAATTGTTCTTTATACTGTACTTGATTGTTTTGTCAACTGTTGATCCCGTAGTTGTTTATTTACAACATATAATTGACGAATGTTATATGTACATTGTGTACAATACATGTTGGGTGTCAAGCGTTTAAACTAAATGTAGTTACACATCTTAAACTGTTATAATAGTTTCTTTTAAGTGTTATCGATGAAATATACTATTCAAAATAATGTTGTAAACTTCATACAATGACGAACGAATATACAGAAAAGTGTGTATGTGAGAGTTTTACATAAAATGTTGTTAAGTCTTTTGTAATCAATGATTGTACCCTTATTTATCTTTAATGATATTAATACACAGAAATAATCTCCTTAATTGCAAGTAAACTCCTGTTATTATAAAATTATACCCCATCAAGGAGCTGAATAATTTCGGTTTAACGTGAACAAATCAGTAAAGTAAAACACTAAGAAAACCCTCGAAATCTTTTCGGATCAATATTTACACCCTTATTTATCCGTAAATACATTCCTACAAAGAAATAATCGGTGTTAATTTAAGGACAAATATTTCTATAAAGAAATTACATCCCTGGAAAGAAGCCAATATTCTTCATTTTAATGTTAAAATAGGGATATAGTTAAATGCTCCGGAAGCCCCCTAAAACTTTTGGGATCAATAATAACACCTGTATTTCTCCTTTGATACATTAATACAAAGAAATAATCAGCATTAGTTTCAGATAAAATTCTTTTATAAAGAAATTACACCCCCTGAGAAAACTCAAAATATTCTGTTGATCGTTAAAAAAATCAGTAGACTTAATTAGTTTGGAAACGCCCTAAATCTTTTGATATGAATACTTACACCCTTATATATCCTTGATTACATGAATACAAAGAAATAAACAAAATCAGTTAAATGAAAAATCACTTTATTAAAAAATGACATCCTCAGGAAGGAACCCATATTCTTCATTTTAACGTTCAAAAATAGGTATAGTTAAACGCTAAGTAGACCCCCAAAAACTTTTGGGATTAAGACTTACACCATCAATTCTCCTTTAGTGCATTAAAACAAAGAAATAATCAGCTTTAGTTTCAGGAAAAATCCTTTTATTGAGAAATAACACCCCCTGAGAAAACCCAAAATTTTCATTTTATCGTTAAAAAATCAGTGTAGTAAATCAGTTAGGAAACTCCTTAATCTTTTGGTATTAATACCTACACCCTTATATATCCTTAATTTCATGAATACAAAGAAATAAACAGCAATAGTTTTAGGCAAAATCATTTTATTAAGAAATAACACCCCCACGAAGGAACCCATATTATTCATTTTAACGTTAACAAATGGATATACTTAAACGCTTAAGAGACTCCATAAATGTTTAAAAATTAATACTTACACCCTAATTTATCCTTTAATACATTAATACAAAGAAATAATTAGCATTAGCTTTAGGCAAAATCCTTTTATAAAGAAATATCACCCCTGAGAAAACTCAAAATTTTCTGTTTATCGTTAAAAATTCAGTATATTAAATCATTAAGGAAACTCCCTAAATCTTTTGGTATGAATGCTAACACCCTTATATATCCTTAATTACATGAATACAAAGAAATAAACAAAATCAGTTAAATGAAAAATCACTTTATTAAAAAATGACATCCTCAGGAAGGAACCCATATTCTTCATTTTAACGTTCAAAAATAGGTATAGTTAAACGCTAAGTAGACCCCCAAAAACTTTTGGGATTAAGACTTACACCATCAATTCTCCTTTAGTGCATTAAAACAAAGAAATAATCAGCTTTAGTTTCAGGAAAAATCCTTTTATTGAGAAATAACACCCCCTGAGAAAACCCAAAATTTTCATTTTATCGTTAAAAAATCAGTGTAGTAAATCAGTTAGGAAACTCCTTAATCTTTTGGTATTAATACCTACGACCTTATATATCCTTAATTACATGAATACAAAGAAATAAACAAAATCAGTTAAATGAAAAATCACTTTATTAAAAAATGACATCCTCAGGAAGGAACCCATATTCTTCATTTTAACGTTCAAAAATAGGTATAGTTAAACGCTAAGTAGACCCCCAAAAACTTTTGGGATTAAGACTTACACCATCAATTCTCCTATAGTGCATTAATACAAAGAAATAATCAGCTTTAGTTTTAGGGAAAATCCTTTTATTGAGAAATAACACCCCCTGAGAAAACTCAAAATTTTCATTTTATCGTTAAAAAATCAGTGTAGTTAATCAGTTAGGAAACTCCTTAATCTTTCGGAATGAATACTTACACCCTTATATATCCTTAATTACATGAATACAAAGAAATAAACAGCAATAGTTTTAGGCAAAATCATGTTATTAAGAAATAACACCCCTATGAAGGAACCCATATTATTCATTTTAACGTTAACAAATGGATATACTTAAACGCTTAAGAGACTCCATAAATGTTTAAAAATTAATACTTACACCCTAATTTATCCTTTAATACATTAATACAAAGAAATGATTAGCATAAGCTTTAAGCAAAATCCTGTTATAAAGAAATATCACCCCCTGAGAAAACTCCTAATTTTCTGTTTATCGCTAAAAATTCAGTATATTAAATCATTAAGGAAACTCCCTAAATCTTTTGGTATGAATGCTAACACCCTTATATATCCTTAATTACATGAATACAAAGAAATAAATTGCATTGATTTATGGCAAAATCTTTTTATTTAGAAATTACACCCCCATGAAGGAGCCCATATTCTTCGTTTTAACGTTAACAAACTGATATAATTAAACGCTTAAGAGACCCCCTAAATCTTTTTGTATGAATACTAACACCCTTATATATCCTTAATTACATGAATACAAAGAAGGAAACAGCATTAGTCAAATGAAAAATCTTTTTATTAAGAAATTACATCCCCACGAAGGAACCCATATTCTTCATTTTAACGTTAAAAAATCAGTGTAGTTAATCAGTTAGGAAACTCCTTAATCTTTCGGAATGAATACTTACACCCTCAATTCTCCTTTAGTGCATTAATACAAAGAAATAAGCAGCTTTAGTTTTAGGAAAAATCCTTTTATTGAGAAATAAATCCTTCAGGGAAAACCCATAATTTTCATTTTATCATTAAAAAATCAGTGTAGTAAATCATTTAGGAAACTCCCTAAATCTTTTGTTATGAATACCTACAAGCGTATTTATTCTTCATTACATGAATACAAAGAAGTAAACAGCAATAGTTTTAGGCAAAATCATTTCATTATGAAATATCAACTCCAAGAAAGAACCAATTTTTTCTATTTTAGCATTAACAAACGGTAATACTTAAACGCTTGAAAGACCCCATAAATGTTTCAGAATTGTTACCTCAACCCTCATTTATCCTTTATTACAATAATACCAAGAATTAAACAGCATTAGTTAAATGAAAAATCATTTAATTAAGAAATTACATCCCTAGGAAAGAACCCATATTCTTCAGTTTAACATTCAAAAATGGATATAGTTAAACGATTAGTAGACCCCCAAAAACGTTTGGGATTAAGACTTACACCCTCATTTCTTCTTGACTACTTAAATACAAAGAAATAATCAGCATTAGTTTCAGGAAAAATTCTTTCATTAAGAAATTATACCCCCCCTAAAACAATCCATAATTTTCAATTTCTTGTTGAAAATCGGTATAGTTAATCACTTAAGAAACTCCCTAAATCTTTTGGGATCAATATTTGTTCCCTAATTTAACCTATATCACATCAATACAAAGTAATATACACCTTTACCTTTAGGAAAAATCCCTTTATTTTGAAATCAAACCCCCATCAGAAAACCCATAATTTTCATTTTATCATTGAAAAATCAGTATCGTTAACCGCTAAGTAAACCCCCTTAATCTTAATAGATCAGTATTTATATCCTAATTTATCCTAAGTTACCTTGATACAAAGAAGTAATGACCATTAGTTTAGAGGATAATCATATTATTTTGAACTTACACCCCCTGTAGGAAAGCCATTGTTATGAATTTATCATTTAAAAATCTATATTCTTAATCACTTTGCTTTGGTATTTTTATCTTTTAATCCTGTAGAAACAGGATGAAATTTAATGTATTTAGCTATAAGTTCAGTATCCACCCCTTCATGTACACTACTGAGATGGTCTTTTCCATATGCTGAAGGATTATCAGCTAAATAACCTTTAAACCGTTTATGTTTTGTTTTTAAGTAGTACAGTTCCATGACTATGCACGAGGGTTCGATTCCCTCCCTAGGCATTATGGAACAGAAAGCTGGTGCAAAGCGGGCAGATAGCCTAGTGGCCCCGCATAGTCAGAGCTGTAATTATAATCATGATAGAATAAATTGATTCAAAAACATTTAAAGTGCTTCTTAGAGAAAATGTCACAAATAGAAGAAGTGTTGTGCTTGATAGCAGTTAACCAGTAGATTGTACATGTATTCTTTTTTTCTATTGCTAGTAGGAATTAAATCCACTCTTTTTCCTGGTTGATAACATAAAATGTGCTCAAATACATCATATCAGCTTTATTGATGATTACAAAATCTAATTCAGAGAGAGAGAAAGAGAGAGAGAGAGATCTTTGTTTGTGAATGGTACAGTTCAATGACTATGTACGAGGGTTCAATTCCCTCCCTAGGCATAATGGAGCAAGCTGGTGCAAAGCGGGCAGATAGCCTAGTGGCCCCGCATAGTCAGAGCTGTATACATAACAATAGAATTAATTGCTTCTAAAACATTCAAAGTGCTACTTAGAGAAAATGACACAGATAGTTATAAGAACAAGTGTTTTGTTTGATAAAAGTTAACCATTAGATTGTACATGTATCACCTATTTTCTGTTGATAGTGGGAATTGAACCCACTCCTTTTCCTGGGGGGTAACAGGAAATGTGCTCGAATACACCATATCAGCTTTATTGGTGATTATGTAATCTAATTAAGAGAGAGAGAGAGAGAGAGAGAGAGAGAGAGATCTTTGTAAGTAGTTCAGTTCAATGACTATGTACGAGGGTTCGATTCCCTCCCTAGGCATATGGAACAAGCTGGTGCAAAGCGGGCAGATAGCCTAGTGGCCCCACATAGTCAGAACTGTATACATAATGATAGGACAAATTGCTTCTAAAACATTCAAATTGCTTCTTAGAGAAAATGTCACATATAGCTATAAGAAGAAGTGTTGTGCTTGACAAAAGATACTTATAAGATTGTGCATGTATCACCATTTTTTGTTGACAGTGGGAATTGAACCCACTCCTTTTCCTGGTTGATAACAGGAAATGTGCTCGAATACACCATATCAGCTGTATTGGTGATTATGTAATCTAATTGAGAGAGAGAAAGAGAGAGACAGAGATAAATTTTGTTTGTTTGTAGGTAGTATGCAGTTCTATGACTATGTATGAGGGTTCAATTCCCTCCCTAGGCATAATGGAACAGAAAGCTGGTGCAAAGTGGGCAGATAGCCTAGTGGCCCCGCATAGTAAGAGCTGCATTGATAATACATAACAATCAGGTTCAAACATCTCCAAAAAAATAGAGAAAAATGACTATCTTGACATTAATTCAAGTATTTCCATGACAGGGCAATGCGACAATACTAATCGAGTAACAATTTAATCGAGTTTTTGTCAATTTCGACTCGTTCAAAAAATTCACCCTATCAAATAATGAAATACATCAAGTGACTAGTTCGGGTCAGAAAATCTCCAAAAATAGACAGCAACATGAATACGTTTATGTAAATTCAAGTATTTCGATGTCCAGACAATGCGATAAACCTCATTAGTTAACGATATTATGTTTATTTTAACGATTTATAAGCGTTCAACAATTTCACCCCCCGACTCTGGATATCTGATCCGTGATGGTCCTTAAGTTACAAAAGTGTCGCTACCGGGGTTAGCTATCTCAGAGACTATCGAAGATATTGCGACGGGACCCAGAGGGTTAGAGACCGTTTTCGATGTTATTTAAGGATACGCTAACGGTCAAAAATGAAAACAGACAAAGTCGGCAAACCCCGAAACTTTATGTTACGATTAACACTTTATAAGTTACAAAGCACACTCTTAAGTTACAAAAGCACACTTCTTTAAGTTACAAAGCACACTTTTTTGGCTTAAGTTACAAAAAGTGTGCTTTTAAGTTACAAAAAGTGTGCTTTTTGACCCACTCCCCTAACCCTAACCCTAACCCTAACCCTAACCCTAACCCTAACCCTAACCCTAACCCTAACCCAACCCTAACCCTAACCCTAACCCTAACCCTAACCCTAACCCTAACCCAACCCTAACCCTAACCCTAACCCTAACCCTAACCCTAACCCTAACCCAACCCCTAACCCTAACCCTAACCCTAACCCTAACCCTAACCCTAACCCTAACCCTAACCCTAACCCTAACCCTAACCCTAACCCTAACCCTAACCTAACCCTAACCCTAACCCTAACCCTAACCCTAACCCTAACCCTAACCCTAACCCTAACCCTAACCCAAACCCTAACCCTAACCCTAACCCTAACCCTAACCCTAACCCTAACCCTAACCCTAACCCTAACCCTAACCCTAACCCTAACCCTAACCCTAACCCTAACCCTAACCCTAACCCTAACCCTAACCCTAACCCTAACCCTAACCCTAACCCTAACCCTAACCCTAACCCAACCCTAACCCTAACCCTAACCCTAACCCTAATTAGCGTCGGCGGTACACTTTTTGTAACTTAATCTTTCAAAGGCTGGGGTTAGGGCTTAAAACCCCGGGGTTAGAGGACCTGTTTGTTTTAGATTGTTTATATAGGTCAAAACTACAATCTAAAATGAAAAAGTCCTCTAACCCCCTATTGGAAGTCAAACAATTTGGAACTCAAAAATTTTTTAAGTTACAAATCACACTTTTCATTTTGGTCCTTTATTTACAGGGGGTTAGAAACGTTCTGGGTGGCCAATTTGGGTTAGCTCTCTGTTTTTTAAGATGGATTCAAACCCCCACCTAACCCCCTAAAAGTAAAAAAGCTGTCAAAATTCAGGAAAAAATTTAGGTCTGGTGGGGTATACAAATCTCCAGATCATCTTCACTATGGTGCAAAAAATTCAGTCTTCCTCAACACTTTTCTTATTTATCGTCGTAGAGCATTCAAACTTGGTGGAAACATTGGAATTTAGATAAAGAACACTGTTATGCTTTTATTCCTGCTCAAAAATCGTTTTTTTTGGAAAAAATCGCATTTTTCAAAATTTCCGATTTTTGGGATTAAGTTACAAAAGCACACTTTTCAACCACCTGTGGTTAGCTTATTTTTTGGTTCTAATAGTTATTTTCAGGTATAATTAGCAAGATTTTAATGAGTTGTATACTTTAGCTAGACTTGGTACAGAAATAACCGGAAATAACGTCAGAGAACTACTTCTAAAAAGTGTGCTTTGTAACTTAATTTTTTTAATCATGTTATATAGTAAATGGTCCAATGCTGGGGTTAGCATTTTTTATGCTGTAATTGGAAAGCAGTTGGTTACTAATGATACTTTGGACAATACTCATTAACCTTAGTCACTTTTAGCTCACCTGGGACATCTAATTAAGGAGTATTGTAACTTACAATCTGGCACATTTTTGGTAACTCAATGGTCAATTTGTCCTTTTTTGGCTCTAATTCTTTTATTTATGCAGGGTTACAAGACTTTTTTGCATTAATCATTATGTTTTGTCAGATGTATCTTAAATATATGCAAACATTTAACCTATCTTATGTTAATGACCTTGAGACCCCCTAAAATCTCTATTTTTCCAATAAAAACATCCCTTTTCGGCTCTTATTTTTTTATTTATTCCTATATTCTGAACTCATGGGGAGAAATTATCATGTTTCGGTGGATATATCTCAGATATATGCAAAGAAGGATCCTATTTTGTACGGTTTACCCTGTGCTCTCTTGTAATTTGCATTTTTGGTCAAAATTTCTAAGTCTAAATGGAAATCCAAAAAGCGTCAAAATAGATCTAAAATATGATTGTATCGGTTACTTTTTTATGTAATCCACTTTATTTCATGTCGCGAGACCATATTCCGCGTCAAAATATCCAAGATTTCCCATAGCGGCCCAGATCTCCATGACATGTCTAACCACGGGCTTGGTCCTGTGCCTCGTAACTTAATCTCTTGAAAAGTGGGGGAAAGTGAAAATTGTTGAACGGATATAAATCATTCAAATCAAGATTATATCGTTAACTATTTAGGATTATCGCATTGATTGGATGTCGAAAAACTTGAAATAACGTAAAGATTTTCAAAATAATAGATAACTTCGGAGTACCGTGACCCTGTTTTTGTCACTTTTTTCCTCATCATCACTGATTGGGTAAATTTTTTGAGTGGATCAAAATCGTTAAAATTAAGTCAATACCGTTAACTTTTAAGGGTTATCGCATTGACAGGATGTCGAAATACTTGAATTAACGTAAGGATAATGATCATGATCGACAACTTCAAAGATATCGCTACCATATCTTTAACGTTAATTTAACATTATGGTAACACTTAAGGGGCTCCGAATTCTCACAAAAGGGGTGATACTTTAAACTTATGTGGTTATTTCTTTGCTTTTATGTATATCAGGATAAATTAGTGTTAAAATATTCATACTTAACGATTTAGAGGGTGTCAGAGGGGATTTAGTTTGCACTATATTTAACGTCAAATTGAAATTAATGAGTTCACTTAGGGGGGTATAAATTCATAATTAAGAGGTAATCCTTTGATCTAGTGGTTCTTATTCCTTTGTTAGAATGTGTATAAGGATAATTTAGGGTTGAATTGTTCATACTTATAGATAAGTGGGGGTTATAATGGATTTAGTATACCATATTATTTTCGGTGAATTGAAAATTATAGGTTCTCTTAGGTGGGTATAAATTCATAGCAGAGGGGTATTTTTTTTAACTAAGGGTTCTAATTCCTTTGATTTCATGTGTATTAGGGTAAATAAGGGTGGAAATATTGATATTTAGAGATTAGAGGATTTCTGAAGGGATTTAGTATGCCAAATATTTAACTTCAAATTGAAATTTATGGGAATACTCAGATTTGTATAAATTCATAACAGAGGGGTAATTCCTTTAAATAAGTGTTCTAATTACTTTGTTTCGATGTGTGTTAGGATAAATAAGGGTTGAACTATTGATACTTTGAGATTTACAGGGTTTCCAAAGGGTCTTAATATGTCCAATATTTAATGTCAAATTGAAATTTATTCGTATAATGAGGGGGATATAAATTCATAATTAAGAGGAAATACTTTGATCTAGTGGTCCTTATTCCTTCATCTTAATGTGTATTAGGATAAATTAAGGTTGAATTGTTCATAGTTAGAGATTTAGTGGGGGTCAGAATGGATTTAGTATACCATATTATATCAAGTAAATTGAAAATTATAGGTTCACTTAGGTGGGTATAAATTCATAGCAAAGGGGTAATTCTTTTAACTAAGGGTCCTTATTCCTTTGTTTTCATGTGTATTAGGGTGAATAAGGGCTGAAGTATTGATATTCAGAGATTAGAGGGTTTCCGAAGGGATTTAGTATGCCATATATTTAATGTCAAATTGAAATTTCTTGGTATACTCAGGGGGGTATAAATTGATAATACAAGGGTACTCTTGTTATCTATGGGTCCTAACATCTTTGTTTGAATGTATATTAGGATAAATGAGGGTAGAAATATTGATACTTATAGATTAAGAGGTGGTCCAGGGGATTTACTATACCATATAATTAGTGGGAAATTCAAAATTATGGGTTTACTTTGGCAGGTATAAATTCATAATACAAGGGTATTTCTTTAAACTTGTCATGATATCTCCTTGCTCTTAGTATGCATTAGGATAATTAAGGGTAGAAATATTGATACTTAGAGATTTAGAGGGTTTCCAAAGGGATTTAGTATACCATATATTTAACTTCAAATTGAAAATTATGGGTATACTCAGGGGGGTATATATTGATAATACAAGGGTACTTCTGTTATCTATGGGTCCTAACATCTTTGTTTGAATGTAAATTAGGATAAATGAGGGTAGAAATATTAATACTCATAGGTTTAGTGGGGGTCAGGAGGGATTTAGTATTCAGTATATTTAACTGAAATGGAAATTTTTGGGCATTCTCATGGGGGTATAAATTCATAATACAGGGGTATTTCTTTAAGGTAATGGTATTTTATCCTTTGTTTTGATGTGTATTAGGATAAAATGGGGTAGACATTTTAATACTTAAAGGTTTAGTGGGGGTCAGGAGAGATTTAGTATACCAAATATTTAACGTTCAATGGAAATTTTTGGGCATTCTCTGGGGGGTATAAAGTCATAATACAGGGGTATTTCATTATACTAATGGTGTTAAATCTTTTGTTTTCATGTGTACTGGGATAAAATAGGGCAGAAATTTTAATACTTAAAGATTTAGTGGGGGTCAGGAGGGATTTAGTATTCATTATATTTAACGTTCAATGGAAATTTTTGGGTATTCTCACAAGGGTATAAATTCATAATACATGGGTATTTCTTTAACCTAAAGGTATTTTATTCTTTGTTTTGAAGTGTATTAGGATAAAATAGGGTATAAATATTAATACTTAAAGGTTTAGTGGGGGTCAGGAGGGATTTAGTATACCAAATATTTAACGTCAAATGGAAATTTTTGGGAATTCTCTGGGGGGTATAAATTCCTAATACAGAGATACTTCTTTATACTAATGGTGTTAAATCTTTTGTTTTCATGTGTACTTGGATAAAATAGGGTACAAATATTCATACTTAGAGGTATAGTGGGGGTCAGGAGGGATTAAGTATGCTTTATATTTAACGTCAAATTGAAATTTTTGGGTATTCTCAGGGGGGTATAAATTCATATTGCAGGGCTTTTTCTTTAAACTAATGCTGCTAAATCCTTTGTTTTATGATAAAATAGCGTAAATATATTAATACTTATAGGTTAAGTGGGGGTCAGGAGGGATTTTGTATTCATTATATTTAACGTGAAATTGAAATTGTTGGGTATTCTCACAGGGGTATAAATTCATAATACAGGGGTATTTCTTTAAGCTAATGGTATTTTATCCTTTGTTTTGATGTGTATTAGGATAAAATAGGGTAGACATTTTAATACTTAAAGGTTTAGTGGGGGTCAGGAGAGATTTAGTATACCAAATATTTAACATTTAATGGAAATTTTTGGGCATTCTCTGGGGGGTATAAATTCATAATACAGGGGTATTTCTTTATACTATTGGTGTTAAATCTTTTGTTTTAATGTGTACTAGGAGAAAATAGGGCAGAAATTTTAATACTTAAAGATTTAGTGGGGGTCAGAAGGGATTTAGTATTCATTATATTTAATGTCAAATGGAAATTTTTGGGTATTCTAAGAAGGGTATAAATTCATAATACAGGGGTATTTCTTTGAGCTAATGGTATTTTTTCCTTTGTTTTGATGTGTATTAGGATAAATTAGGGTTGAAATATTGATACTTACAGATTTAGAGGGTTTCCGAAGAGATTTAGTATACCATATATTTAACGTCAAATGGAAATTTTTGGGTATTCTCACAGGGGTATAAATTCATATTACAGGGGTATTTCTTTAAGCTAATGGTATTTTATCCTTTGTTTTGATGTGTATTAGGATAAAATAGGGTAGACATTTTAATACTTAAAGGTTTAGTGGGGGTCAGGAGAGATTTAGTATACCAAATATTTAACAGTAAATGGAAATTTTTGGGCATTCTGGGGGGTATAAATTCATAGTACAGGGGTATTTCTTTGTACTAATGGTGTTAAATCTTTTGTTTTCATGTGTACTAGGAGAAAATAGGGCAGAAATTTTAATACTTAAAGATTTAGTTGGGGTCAGGAGGGATTTAGTATTCATTATATTTAACGTCAAAATGGAATTTCGGGCATTTTCTGGGGGGTAGTAATTCATAATACAGGGGTATTTCTTTAAACTAATGCTGCTAAATCCTTTGTTTTAATGTGTTTTAGAATAAAGTAGCCCAGAAATATTTATACTCACAGGTTTAGTGGGGGTCAGGAGGGATTTAGTAGGCTTCATATTTTACGTCAAATGGAAATTTTGGGGTATTCTCAGGGGGGTTTAAATTCATAATACATGGGTATTTCTTTAAACTAATGCTGCTTCTTCCTTTGTTTTGATGTGTATGAGGATAAAATAGGGTATAAATATTAATACTTAAAGGTTTAGTGGGGGTCAGGAGGGATTTAGTATACCATATATTTGTCGTCAAATGAAAATTTAGGAGTGTACTCAGGGGGGTATAAATTCATAATCAAGCGATAGTTCTTTGCTCTAGTGGTTCTTATTCCTTTGTTATAATGTGTATTAGGATAAATTAGGGTTGAAATGTTCATACTTTGAGATTTATTTGGGGTCAGAATGAATTAAGTGTACTATATTATTTTCGGTAATTTGAAAATTATAGGTTCTCTTAGTTGGGTATAAATTTATAACAGAGGGGTAATTCTTTTAACTAAAGGTCTTAATTCCTTTGTATTGATGTGTATTAAGGTAAATAAGGGTTGAAATATTGTTATTCAAAGATTAGAGGGTTTCCGAAGGGATTTAGTATGCCCTATATTTAACGTCAAATTGAAATTTATTGGTATAATGAGGGGGGTATAAATTCATAATCAAGAGATAGTCCTTTGCTGTAGTGGTTCTTATTCCTTCGTTATAATGTGTATTAGGATAAATTAGGGTTGAATTGTTCATACTTTGAGATTTATTGGGGGTCAGATAGGATTTATTATACCATCTTATTTCCGGTAAATAAAAAATTATAGGTTTTCTTAGGTGGGTATAAATTCATAACAGAGGGGTATTTCTTTTAACTAATGGTCCTTATTCCTTTTTATTGATGTGTATTAAGGTAAATAAGGGTTGAAATATTGGTATTCAAAGATTAGAGAGTTTCCGAAGGGATTTAGTATGCCCTATATTTAATGTCAAATTGAAATTTATTGGTATAATGAGGGGGTATAAATTCATAACAGAGGGGTAATTCTTTTAACTAAGGGTCCTATATCCTTTGTATATATGTGAATGAGGACAAATAATGCTTGAAATATTGATACCTAAGATTTAGAGGGTTTCCGAAGGGACTTACTATGCCCAATATTTAACGTCAAATTGAAATTTAATGGCTTTTTCAAGTGGGTCAAAATTTTTTCAGAGGGTTTAACTGTAGAGTTTTTCAGTTATAATCTCTTAAGGGCTTTACAATAAACAATAAATCATGTAGAAATCAACAATATGATGCTTATTTTTAGTTTACACCCTGCGCAGTCTGCACTTTATTTTATCCAAAATTGAAAAAAAAATGGGTCTACTCCAAGGTCCCTTAAACTTTTAAAGGGCTTTAATTGTGAAATTCATTTGTTATATTCTCTTGAATACATGTAATTAAAGAATAAATCAGGCAGAAATTAATATTTACAAGGAGCATTACAAATTTAGACCCCATACAGTATGTGCTTTATTTGACCAAAAGTAGAGAAATATGGGCTTACTCGAGGGGGTCCAATTTTTTTCAGAGGCTTTAACTGTGGAATATTTTAGTTATAATCTCTTAAGAACTTTACAATAAACAATAAATCATGAAGAAAATGTCCATTTGATGCAATATTTCATGAATTTCCTGAAAATAAATCTCTGGGGTTTAGAGGACCAAAATATTGGATTAAGTTACAAGTAACACTTTTTTTGTAGGGACCATAAATTCTTGTGATTATGGCAATAAGAGTTACTGGAAATAAATCAAATATTCTTGTTCTATTTCAGTGTTATTCTACACCGATTACAACAGAGAAAAAGGCCCAAAACACTAGCCGGAAATTATCGGGTTCGAGATTCGATCGGGCTCGGTGTTGAAAAAAAACATTTGTGATAAAATGATTTCAAGGTGACATGGATTATACTTGTGTTTTTGGATTAAATTAGACTAATGCAAGGTAGGTTTGCATAAAATAAGTGTAAATATTTGTTCTTTATACTGTACTTGATTGTTTTGTCAACTGTTGATCCCGTAGTTGTTTATTTACAACATATAATTGACGAATGTTATATGTACATTATGTACAATACATGTTGGGTGTCAAGCGTTTAAACTAAATGTAGTTACACATCTTAAACTGTTATAATAGTTTCTTTTAAGTGTTATCGATGAAATATACTATTCAGAATAATGTTGTAAACTTCATACAATGACGAACGAATATACAGAAAAGTGTGTATGTGAGACATTTACAAAAAATGTTGTTAAGTCTTTTGTAATCAATGATTGTACCCTTATTTATCTTTAATGATATTAATACACAGAAATAATCTCCATAAGTGCAAGTAAACTCCTTTTATTATAAAATTATACCACATCAAGGAGCTGAATAATTTCGGTTTAACGTGAACAAATCAGTAAAGTAAAACACTAAGGAAACCCTCGAAATCTTTTCGGATCAATATTTGCACCCTTATTTATCCATTAATACATTCCTACAAAGAAATAATGGGTGTTAATTTAAGGACAAATATTTCTATAAAGAAATTACATCCCTGGAAAGAAATCAATATTCTTCATTTTAATGTTAAAATAGGGATATAGTTAAATGCTCCGGAAGCCCCCTAAAACTTTTGGGATCAATAATAACACCCGTATTTCTCCTTTGATACATTAATACAAAGAAATCATTAGCATTAGTTTCAGATAAAATTCTTTTATAAAAAAATTACACCCCCTGAGAAAACTCAAAATATTCTGTTTATCGTTAAAAAAATCAGTAGACTTAATTAGTTTGGAAACTCCCTAAATCTTTTGATATGAATACTTACACCCTTATATATCCTTGATTACATGAATACAAAGAAATAAACAAAATCAGTTAAATGAAAAATCACTTTATTAAAAAATGACATCCTCAGGAAGGAACCCATATTCTTCATTTTAACGTTCAAAAATAGGTATAGTTAAACGCTAAGTAGACCCCCAAAAACTTTTGGGATTAAGACTTACACCATCAATTCTCCTTTAGTGCATTGAAACAAAGAAATAATCAGCTTTAGTTTCAGGAAAAATCCTTTTATTGAGAAATAACACCCCCTGAGAAAACTCAAATTTTTCATTTTATCGTTGAAAAATCAGTGTAGTAAATCAGTTAGGAAACTCCTTAATCTTTTGGTATGAATACTTACACCCTTATATATCCTTAATTACATGAATACAAAGAAATAAACAGCAATAGTTTTAGGCAAAATCATTTTATTAAGAAATAACACCCCCATGAAGGAACCCATATTATTCATTTTAACGTTAACAAATGGATATACTTAAATGCTTAAGAGACTTCATAAATGTTTAAAAATTAATACTTACACCCTAATTTATCCTTAAATACATTAATACAAAGAAATAATTAGCATTAGCTTTAGGCAAAATCCTTTTATAAAGAAATATCACCCCCTAAGAAAACTCATAATTTTCTGTTTATCGTTAAAAATTCAGTATATTAAATCATTAAGGAAACTCCCTAAATCTTTTGGTATGAATGCTAACACCCTTATATATCCTTTATTACATGAATACGAAGAAATAAACAAAATCAGTTAAATGAAAAATCACTTTATTAAAAAATGACATCCTCAGGAAGAAACCCATATTCTTCATTTTAACGTTCAAAAATAGGTATAGTTAAACGCTAAGTAGACCCCCAAAAACTTTTGGGATTAAGACTTACACCATCAATTCTTCTTTAGTGCATTAATACAAAGAAATAATCAGCTTTAGTTTTAGAAAAAATCCTTTTATTGAGAAATAACACTCCCTGAGAAAACTCAAAATTTTCATTTTATCGTTAAAAAATCAGTGTAGTAAATCAGTTAGGAAACTCCTTAATCTTTTGGTATGAATACTTACACCCTTATATATCCTTAATTACATGAATACAAAGAAATAAACAGCAATTGTTTTAGGCAAAATCATTTTTTTAAGAAATATCACCCCCATGAAGGAACCCATATTATTCATTTTAACGTTAACAAATGGATATACTTAAACGCTTAAGAGACTCCAAAAATATTTAAAAATTAATACTTACACCCCAATTTGTCCTTTAATACATTAATACAAAGAAATAATTAGCATTAGCTTTAGGCAAAATCCTTTTATAAAGAAATTACACCCCCTGAGAAAACTCATAATTTTCTGTTTATCGTTAAAAATTCAGTATATTATATCATTAAGGAAACTCCCTAAATCTTTTGGTATGAATGCTAACACCCTTATATATCCTTAATTACATGAATACGAAGAAATAAACAAAATCAGTTAAATGAAACATCACTTAATTAAAAAATGACATCCTCAGGAAGGAACCCATATTCTTCATTTTAACATTCAAAAATAGGTATAGTTAAACGCTAAGAAGACCCCCAAAAACTTTTGGGATTAAGACTTACACCATCAATTCTCCTTTAGTGCATTAATGCAAAGAAATAATCAGCTTTAGTTTTAGGGAAAATCCTTTTATTGAGAAATAACACCCCCTGAGAAAACTCAAAATTTTCATTTTATCGTTGAAAAATCAGTGTAGTAAATCAGTTAGGAAACTCCTTAATCTTTTAGTATGAATACCTACACCCTTTTATATCCTTAATTACATGAATACAAAGAAATAAACAGCAATAGTTTAAGGCAAAATCATTTTATTAAAAAATAACACCCCCATGAATGAACCCATATTATTCATTTTAACGTTAACAAATGGATATACTTAAACGCTTAAGAGACTCCAAAAATATTTAAAAATTAATACTTACACCCCAATTTGTCCTTTAATACATTAATACAAAGAAATAATCAGCATTAGCTTTAGGCAAAATCCTTTTATAAAGAAATATCACCCCCTAAGAAAACTCATAATTTTCTGTTTATCGTTAAAAATTCAGTATATTAAATCATTAAGGAAACTCCCTAAATCTTTTGGTATGAATGCTAACACCCTTATATATCCTTTATTACATGAATACGAAGAAATAAACAAAATCAGTTAAATGAAAAATCACTTTATTAAAAAATGACATCCTCAGGAAGAAACCCATATTCTTCATTTTAACGTTCAAAAATAGGTATAGTTAAACGCTAAGTAGACCCCCAAAAACTTTTGGGATTAAGACTTACACCATCAATTCTTCTTTAGTGCATTAATACAAAGAAATAATCAGCTTTAGTTTTAGAAAAAATCCTTTTATTGAGAAATAACACTCCCTGAGAAAACTCAAAATTTTCATTTTATCGTTAAAAAATCAGTGTAGTAAATCAGTTAGGAAACTCCTTAATCTTTTGGTATGAATACTTACACCCTTATATATCCTTAATTACATGAATACAAAGAAATAAACAGCAATTGTTTTAGGCAAAATCATTTTTTTAAGAAATATCACCCCCATGAAGGAACCCATATTATTCATTTTAACGTTAACAAATGGATATACTTAAACGCTTAAGAGACTCCAAAAATATTTAAAAATTAATACTTACACCCCAATTTGTCCTTTAATACATTAATACAAAGAAATAATTAGCATTAGCTTTAGGCAAAATCCTTTTATAAAGAAATTACACCCCCTGAGAAAACTCATAATTTTCTGTTTATCGTTAAAAATTCAGTATATTATATCATTAAGGAAACTCCCTAAATCTTTTGGTATGAATGCTAACACCCTTATATATCCTTAATTACATGAATACGAAGAAATAAACAAAATCAGTTAAATGAAACATCACTTAATTAAAAAATGACATCCTCAGGAAGGAACCCATATTCTTCATTTTAACATTCAAAAATAGGTATAGTTAAACGCTAAGAAGACCCCCAAAAACTTTTGGGATTAAGACTTACACCATCAATTCTCCTTTAGTGCATTAATGCAAAGAAATAATCAGCTTTAGTTTTAGGGAAAATCCTTTTATTGAGAAATAACACCCCCTGAGAAAACTCAAAATTTTCATTTTATCGTTGAAAAATCAGTGTAGTAAATCAGTTAGGAAACTCCTTAATCTTTTAGTATGAATACCTACACCCTTTTATATCCTTAATTACATGAATACAAAGAAATAAACAGCAATAGTTTAAGGCAAAATCATTTTATTAAAAAATAACACCCCCATGAATGAACCCATATTATTCATTTTAACGTTAACAAATGGATATACTTAAACGCTTAAGAGACTCCATAAATGTTTAAAAATTAATACTTACACCCCAATTTGTCCTTTAATACATTAATACAAAGTAATAATTAGCATTAGCTTTAGGCAAAATCCTTTTATAAAGAAATATCACCCCCTAAGAAAACTCATAATTTTCTGTTTATCGTTAAAAATTCAGTATATTAAATCATTAAGGAAACTCCCTAAATCTTTTGGTATGAATGCTAACACCCTTATATATCCTTAATTACATGAATACAAAGAAATAAACAAAATCAGTTAAATGAAACATCACTTAATTAAAAAATGACATCCTCAGGAAGAAACCCATATTCTTCATTTTAACGTTCAAAAATAGGTATAGTTAAACGCTAAGAAGACCCCCAAAAACTTTTGGGATTAAGACTTACACCATCAATTCTCCTTAAGTGCATTAATGCAAAGAAATAATCAGCTTTAGTTTTAGGGAAAATCCTTTTATTGAGAAATAACACCCCCTGAGAAAACTCAAAATTTTCATTTTATCGTTAAAAAATCAGTGTAGTAAATCAGTTAGGAAACTCCTTAATCTTTTAGTATGAATACCTACACCCTTTTATATCCTTAATTACATGAATACAAAGAAATAAACAGCAATAGTTTAAGGCAAAATCATTTTATAAAAAAGTAACACCCCCACGAAGGAACCCATATTATTCATTTTAACGTTAACAAATGGATATACTTAAACGCTTAAGAGACTCCAAAAATATTTAAAAATTAATACTTACACCCCAATTTGTCCTTTAATACATTAATACAAAGAAATAATCAGCATTAGCTTTAGGCAAAATCCTTTTATAAAGAAATTACACCCCCTGAGAAAACTCATAATTTTCTGTTTATCGTTTAAAATTCAGTATATTAAATCATTAAGGAAACTCCCTAAATCTTTTGGTATGAATGCTAACACCCTTATATATCCTTAATTACATGAATACAAAGAAATAAATTGCATTAATTTATGGCAAAATCTTTTTATTTAGAAATTACACCCCCATGAAGGAGCCCATATTCTTCATTTTAACGTTAACAAACTGATATAATTAAACGCTTAAGAGACTCCCTAAATCTTTTTGTATGAATACTTACACCCTTATATAATCTTAATTACATGAATACAAAGAAATAAACAGCATTAGTCAAATGAAAAATCTTTTTATTAAGAAATTACATCCCCATGAAGGAACCCATATTCTTCATTTTAACGTTAAAAAATGGATATAGTTAAAACGCTTAGTAGACCTCCTAAAACTTTTGAGATTATGACTTACACTCTCAATTCTCCTTTAGTGCATTAATACAAAGAAATAATCAGCTTTAGTTTCAGGAAAAAATCCTTTTATTGAGAAATAACACCTTCAGGGAAAACCCATAATTTTCATTTTATCGTTAAAAAATCAGTGTAGTAAATCATTTAGGAAACTCCCTAAATCTTTTGTTATGAAAACCTACATGCGTATTTATTCTTCATTACATGAATACAAAGAAATAAACAGCAATAGTTTAAGGCAAAATCATTTTATTATGAAATATCAACTCCAAGAAAGAACCAATTTTTTCTATTTTAGCATTAACAAACGGTAATACTTAAACGCTTGAGAGACCCCATAAATGTTTCAGAATTGTTACCTCAACCCTCATTTATCCTTTATTACAATAATACCAAGAATTAAACAGCATTAGTTAAATGAAAAATCATTTAATTAAGAAATTACATCCCTAGGAAAGAACCCATATTCTTCAGTTTAACGTTCAAAAATGGATATAGTTAAACGCTTAGTAGACCCCCAAAAACGTTTGGGATTAAGACTTACACCCTCATTTCTTCTTGACTACATAAATACAAAGAAATGATCAGCATTAGTTTCAGGAAAAATTCTTTCATTAAGAAATTATACCCCCCTAAAACAATCCATAATTTTCAATTTCTTGTTGAAAATCGGTATAGTTAATCACTTAAGAAACTCCCTAAATCTTTTGGGATCAATATTTGTTCCCTAATTTAACCTATATCACA
>NW_026441790.1:52500-62022 GCF_025612915.1 Magallana angulata
CACGGGCTTGGTCCTGTGCCTCGTAACTTAATCTCTTGAAAAGTGGGGGAAAGTGAAAATTGTTGAACGGATATAAATCATTCAAATCAAGATTATATCGTTAACTATTTAGGATTATCGCATTGATTGGATGTCGAAAAACTTGAAATAACGTAAAGATTTTCAAAATAATAGATAACTTCGGAGTACCGTGACCCTGTTTTTGTCACTTTTTTCCTCATCATCACTGATAGGGTAAATTTTTTGAGCGGATCAAAATCGTTAAAATTAAGTCAATACCGTTAACTTTTAAGGGTTATCGCATTGACAGGATGTCGAAATACTTGAATTAACGTAAGGATAATGATCATGATCGACAACTTCAAAGATGTCGCTACCATATCTTTAACGTTTATTTAACACTATGGTAACACTTAAGGGGCTCCGAATTCTCAAAAAAGGGGTGATACTTTAAACTTATGTGGTTATTTCTTTGCTTTTATGTATATCAGGATAAATTAGTGTTAAAATATTCATACTTGATGATTTAGAGGGTGTCAGAGGGGATTTAGTTTGCACTATATTTAACGTCAAATTGAAATTAATGGGTTCACTTAGGGGGGTATAAATTCATAATTAAGAGGTAATCCTTTGATCTAGTGGTTCTTATTCCTTTGTTATAATGTGTAGAAGGATAATTTAGGGTTGAATTGTTCATACTTATAGATAAAGTGGGGGTTATAATGGATTTAGTATACCATATTATTTTCGGTAAATTGAAAATTATAGGTTCTCTTAGGTGGGTATAAATTCATAGCAGAGGGGTAATTTTTTTAACTAAGGGTCCTAATTCCTTTGATTTCATGTGTATTAGGGTAAATAAGGGCTGAAATATTGATATTTAGAGATTAGAGGATTTCTGAAGGGATTTAGTATGCCTAATATTTAACTTCAAATTGAAATTTATGGGAATACTCAGATTTGTATAAATTCATAACAGAGGGGTAATTCCTTTAAATAAGTGTTCTAATTACTTTGTTTTGATGTGTGTTAGGATAAATAACGGTTGAACTATTGATACTTTGAGATTTAGAGGGTTTTCAAAGGGTCTTAATATGTCCAATATTTAATGTCAAATTGAAATTTATTCGCATAATGAGGGGGGTATAAATTCATAATTAAGAGGAAATACTTTGATCTAGTGGTCCTTATTCCTTTATCTTAATGTGTATTAGGATAAATTAAGGTTGAATTGTTCATAGTTAGAGATTTAGGGGGGGTCAGAATGGATTTAGTATACCATATTATTTCAAGTAAATTGAAAATTATAGGTTCACTTAGGTGGGTATAAATTCATAGCAAAGGGGTAATTCTTTTAACTAAGGGTCCTTATTCCTTTGTTTTCATGTGTATTAGGGTGAATAAGGGCTGAAGTATTGATATTCAGAGATGAGAGGGTTTCCGAAGGGATTTAGTATGCCATATATTTAATGTCAAATTGAAATTTCTTGGTATACTCAGGGGGGTATAAATTGATAATACAAGGGTACTCTTGTTATCTATGGGTCCTAACATCTTTGTTTGAATGTATATTAGGATAAATGAGGGTAGAAATATTGATACTTATAGATTAAGAGGTGGTCCAGGGGATTTACTATACCATATAATTAGTGGGAAATTCAAAATTATGGGTTTACTTTGGCAGGTATAAATTCATAATACAAGGGTATTCCTTTAAACTTGTCATGATATCTCCTTGCTCTTAGTATGCATTAGGATAATTAAGGGTAGAAATATTGATACTTACAGATTTAGAGGGTTTCCAAAGGGATTTAGTATACCATATATTTAACTTCAAATTGAAAATTATGGGTATACTCAGGGGGGTATATATTGATAATACAAGGGTACTTCTGTTATCTATGGGTCCTAACATCTTTGTTTGAATGTATATTAGGATAAATGAGGGTAGAAATATTGATGCTTATAGATTAAGAGGTGGTCCAGGGGATTTAGTACACCATATAATTAGCGGGAAATTCAAAATTATGGGTTTACTTTGGCAGGTATAAATTCATAATACAAGGGTATTTCTTTAAACTGGTCATGATATCTCCTTGCTCTTAGTATGCATTAGGATAATTAAGGGTAGAAATATTGATACTTACAGATTTAGAGGGTTTCCGAAGGGATTTAGTATACCATATATTTAACGTCAAATTGAAAATTATGGGTATACTCAGGAGGGTATATATTGATAATACAAGGGTACTTCTGTTATCTATGGGTCTTAACATCTTTGTTTGAATGTAAATTAGGATAAATGAGGGTAGAAATATTAATACTCATAGGTTTAGTGGGGGTCAGGAGGGATTTAGTATTCATTATATTTAACTGAAATGGAAATTTTTGGGCATTCTCATGGGGGTATAAATTCATAATACAGGGGTATTTCTTTAAGCTAATGGTATTTTATCCTTTGTTTTGATGTGTATTAGGATAAAATGGGGTAGACATTTTAATACTTAAAGGTTTAGTGGGGGTCAGGAGAGATTTAGTATACCAAATATTTAACGTTCAATGGAAATTTTTGGGCATTCTCTGGGGGGTATAAAGTCATAATACAGGGGTATTTCATTATACTAATGGTGTTAAATCTTTTGTTTTCATGTGTACTGGGATAAAATAGGGCAGAAATTTTAATACTTAAAGATTTAGTGGGGGTCAGGAGGGATTTAGTATTCATTATATTTAACATTCAATGGAAATTTTTGGGTATTCTCACAGGGGTATAAATTCATAATACATGGGTATTTATTTAAGCTAAAGGTATTTTATTCTTTGTTTTGAAGTGTATTAGGATAAAATAGGGTATAAATATTAATACTTAAAGGTTTAGTGGGGGTCAGGAGGGATTTAGTATACCAAATATTTAACGTCAAATGGAAATTTTTGGGCATTCTCTGGGGGGTATAAATTCCTAATACAGAGATACTTCATTATACTAATGGTGTTAAATCTTTTGTTTTCATGTGTACTTGGATAAAATAGGGTACAAATATTCATACTTAGAGGTATAGTGGGGGTCAGGAGGGATTAAGTATGCTTTATATTTAACGTCAAATTGAAATTTTTGGGTATTCTCAGGGGGGTATAAATTCATATTGCAGGGCTTTTTCTTTAAACTAATGCTGCTAAATCCTTTGTTTTAATGTGTATTATGATAAAATAGGGTAAATACATTAATACTTATAGGTTTAGTGGGGGTCAGGAGGGATTTAGTATTCATTATATTTAACGTGAAATGGAAATTGTTGGGTATTCTCACAGGGGTATAAATTCATAATACAGGGGTATTTCTTTAAGCTAATGGTATTTTATCCTTTGTTTTGATGTGTATTAGGATAAAATAGGGTAGACATTTTAATACTTAAAGGTTTAGTGGGGGTCAGGAGAGATTTAGTATACCAAATATTTAACATTCAATGGAAATATTTGGGCATTCTCTGGGGGGTATAAATTCATAATACAGGGGTATTTCTTTATACTATTGGTGTTAAATCTTTTGTTTTAATGTGTACTAGGATAAAATAGGGCAGAAATTTTAATACTTAAAGATTTAGTGGGGGTTAGAAGGGATTTAGTATTCATTATATTTAACGTCAAATGGAAATTTTTGGGTATTCTAAGAAGGGTATAAATTCATAATACAGGGATATTTGTTTGAGCTAATGGTATTTTGTTCTTTGTTTTGATGTGTATTAGGATAAATTAGGGTTGAAATATTGATGCTTACAGATTTAGAGGGTTTCCGAAGGGATTTAGTATACCATATATTTAACGTCAAATGGAAATTTTTGGGTATTCTCACAGGGGTATAAATTCATATTACAGGGGTATTTCTTTAAGCTAATGGTATTTTATCCGTTGTTTTGATGTGTATTAGGATAAAATAGGGTAGACATTTTAATACTTAAAGGTTTAGTGGGGGTCAGGAGAGATTTAGTATACCAAATATTTAACATTCAATGAAAATTTTTGGGCATTCCCTGGGGGGTATAAATTCATAGTACAGGGGTATTTCTTTGTACTAATGGTGTTAAATCTTTTGTTTTCATGTGTACTAGGATAAAATAGGGCAGAAATTTTAATACTTAAAGATTTAGTGGGGGTTAGAAGGGATTTAGTATTCATTATATTTAACGTCAAATGGAAATTTTTGGGTATTCTAAGAAGGGTATAAATTCATAATACAGGGGTATTTCTTTGAGCTAATGGTATTTTTTTCTTTGTTTTGATGTGTATTAGGATAAATTAGGGTTGAAATATTGATGCTTACAGATTTAGAGGGTTTCCGAAGAGATTTAGTATACCATATATTTAACGTCAAATGGAAATTTTTGGGTATTCTCACAGGGGTATAAATTCATATTACAGGGGTATTTCTTTAAGCTAATGGTATTTTATCCGTTGTTTTGATGTGTATTAGGATAAAATAGGGTAGACATTTTAATACTTAAAGGTTTAGTGGGGGTCAGGAGAGATTTAGTATACCAAATATTTAACATTCAATGAAAATTTTTGGGCATTCTCTGGGGGGTATAAATTCATAGTACAGGGGTATTTCTTTGTACTAATGGTGTTAAATCTTTTGTTTTCATGTGTACTAGGATAAAATAGGGCAGAAATTTTAATACTTAAAGATTTAGTGGGGGTCAGGAGGGATTTAGTATTCATTATATTTAACGTCAAAATGGAATTTTTGGGCATTTTCTGGGGGGTAGTAATTCATAATACAGGGGTATTTCTTTAAACTAATGCTGCTAAATCCTTTGTTTTAATGTGTTTTAGAATAAAGTAGCCTAGAAATATTTATACTCACAGGTTTAGTGGGGGTCAGGAGGGATTTAGTAGGCTTCATATTTTACGTCAAATGGAAATTTTGGGGTATTCTCAGGGGGGTTTAAATTCATAATACATGGGTATTTCTTTTAACTAATGCTGCTTCTTCCTTTGTTTTGATGTGTATTAGGAGAAAATAGGGTATAAATATTAATACTTAAAGGTTTAGTGGGGGTCAGGAGGGATTTAGTATACCATATATTTGTCGTCAAATGAAAATTTAGGAGTGTACTCAGGGGGGTATAAATTCATAATCAAGCGATAGTTCTTTGCTCTAGTGGTTCTTATTCCTTTGTTATAATGTGTATTAGGATAAATTAGGGTTGAAATGTTCATACTTTGAGATTTATTTGGGGTCAGAATGAATTAAGTGTACTATATTATTTTCGGTAATTTAAAAATTATAGGTTCTCTTAGTTGGGTATAAATTTATAACAGAGGGGTAATTCTTTTAACTAAAGGTCTTAATTCCTTTGTATTGATGTGTATTAAGGTAAATAAGGGTTGAAATATTGGTATTCAAAGATTAGAGGGTTTCCGAAGGGATTTAGTATGCCCTATATTTAACGTCAAATTGAAATTTATTGGTATAATGAGGGGGGTATAAATTCATAATCAAGAGATAGTCCTTTGCTCTAATGGTTCTTATTCCTTCGTTATAATGTGTATTAGGATAAATTAGGGTTGAATTGTTCATACTTTGAGATTTATTGGGGGTCAGATAGGATTTATTATACCATCTTATTTCCGGTAAATAAAAAATTATAGGTTTTCTTAGGTGGGTATAAATTCATAACAGAGGGGTATTTCTTTTAACTAATGGTCCTTATTCCTTTTTATTGATGTGTATTAAGGTAAATAAGGGTTGAAATATTGGTATTCAAAGATTAGAGAGTTTCCGAAGGGATTTAGTATGCCCTATATTTAATGTCAAATTGAAATTTATTGGTATAATGAGGGGGTATAAATTCATAACAGAGGGGTAATTCTTTTAACTAAGGGTCCTATATCCTTTGTATATATGTGTATTAGGACAAATAATGCTTGAAATATTGATACCTAAGATTTAGAGGGTTTCCGAAGGGACTTACTATGCCCAATATTTAACGTCAAATTGAAATTTAATGGCTTTTTCAAGTGGGTCAAATTTTTTTCAGAGGGTTTAACTGTAGAGTTTTTCAGTTATAATCTCTTAAGGGCTTTACAATAAACAATAAATCATGTAGAAATCAACAATTTGTTGCTTATTTTTAAGTTTACACCCTGCGCAGTCTGCACTTTATTTTATCCAAAATTGAAAAAAATGGGTCTACTCCAAGGTCCCTTAAACTTTTAAAGGGCTTTAATTGTGAAATTCATTTGTTATATTCTCTTGAATACATGTAATTAAAGAATAAATCAGGCAGAAATTAATATTTACAAGGAGCATTACAAATTTAGACCCCATACAGTATGTGCTTTATTTGACCAAAAGTAGAGAAATATGGGCTTACTCGAGGGGGTCCAAATTTTTTCAGAGGCTTTAACTGTGAAATATTTTAGTTATAATCTCTTAAGAACTTTACAATAAACAATAAATCATGAAGAAAATGTCCATTTGATGCAATATTTCATGAATTTCCTGAAAATAAATCTCTGGGGTTTAGAGGACCAAAATATTGGATTAAGTTACAAGTAACACTTTTTTTGTAGGGACCATAAATTCTTGTGATTATGGGAATAAGAGTTACTGGAAATAAATCAAATATTCTTGTTCTATTTCAGTGTTATTCTACACCAATTACAACAGAGAAAAAGGCCCAAAACACTAGCCGGAAATTATCGGGTTCGAGATTCGATCGGGCTCGGTGTTGAAAAAAAACATTTGTGATAAAATGATTTCAAGGTGACATGGATTATTAGATATGGCAAGAAATTAGGACTGCGTTTTAAGGTAATAGTTTTGTACCCAAGGGTACACCACTATATAAAACATGAGTTAAAAGTTACAAACAGGGTACACTATATTTTTCTACTAAAACTGAAAGTAGGGGAGTCAGGAAGGATTTTAGAGAATCGACTTTAAATAGCTATAGAAAAGGTCTAAGTTAAAAAATCAAATATATGAGCTGAAGGAAAGGGTACAGTGGGTACAAAGGGTACACTTGGATACAGGGTAGGTTACAACTCTATGAGAAAGCGATACAAGGCTTAAGAAGTCTTTATTTTAGTCTAAGTTAAAAAATCAAATATAGGAGCTGGAGGAAAGGGTACAGTGGGTACAAAGGGTACACTTGGATACATGATTGGTTACAACACTATTAGAAAGTGATACAAGGGTTAAGGAGTCTTTATTTTAGTCTAAGTTAAAAGATCAAATATATGAGCTGAAGGAAAGGGTACAATGGGTACAAAGGGTACACTTGGATACAGGGTAGGTTACAACTCTATGAGAAAGCGATACAAGGCTTAAGAAGTCTTTATTTTAGTCTAAGTTAAAAAATCAAATATAGGAGCTGGAGGAAAGGGTACAGTGGGTACAAAGGGTACACTTGGATACATGATTGGTTACAACACTATTAGAAAGTGATACAAGGGTTAAGGAGTCTTTATTTTAGTCTAAGTTAAAAAATCAAATATATGAGCTGGAGGAAAGGGTACAGTGGGTACAAAGGGTACACTTGGATACATGGTGTGTTACAACACTATTCGAAAGTGATACAAGGCTTAAGGAGTCTTTATTTTAGTCTAAGTTAAAAAATCAAATATATGAGCTGGAGGAAAGGGTACAGTGGGTACAAAGGGTACACTTGGATACATGGTGGGTTACAACACTATTAGAAAGTGATACAAGGCTTAAAAAGTCTTTATTTTAGTCTAAGTTAAAAAATCAAATATATGAGCTGAAGGAAAGGGTACAATGGGTACAAAGGGTACACTTGGATACAGGGTAGGTTACAACACTATTAGAAAGTGATACAAGGGTTAAGAAGTCTTTATTTTAGTCTAAGTTAAAAGATCAAATATATGAGCTGAAGGAAAGGGTACAATGGGTACAAAGGGTACACTTGGATACAGGGTAGGTTACAACTCTATGAGAAAGCGATACAAGGCTTAAGAAGTCTTTATTTTAGTCTAAGTTAAAAAATCAAATATAGGAGCTGGAGGAAAGGGTACAGTGGGTACAAAGGGTACACTTGGATACATGATTGGTTACAACACTATTAGAAAGTGATACAAGGGTTAAGGAGTCTTTATTTTAGTCTAAGTTAAAAAATCAAATATATGAGCTGGAGGAAAGGGTACAGTGGGTACAAAGGGTACACTTGGATACATGGTGTGTTACAACACTATTCGAAAGTGATACAAGGCTTAAGGAGTCTTTATTTTAGTCTAAGTTAAAAAATCAAATATATGAGCTGGAGGAAAGGGTACAGTGGGTACAAAGGGTACACTTGGATACATGGTGGGTTACAACACTATTAGAAAGTGATACAAGGCTTAAAAAGTCTTTATTTTAGTCTAAGTTAAAAAATCAAATATATGAGCTGAAGGAAAGGGTACAATGGGTACAAAGGGTACACTTGGATACAGGGTAGGTTACAACACTATTAGAAAGTGATACAAGGGTTAAGGAGTCTTTATTTTAGTCTAAGTTAAAAAATCAAATATATGAGCTGGAGGAAAGGGTACAGTGGGTACAAAGGGTACACTTGGATACATGGTGGGTTACAACACTATTAGAAAGTGATACAAGGCTTAAAAAGTCTTTATTTTAGTCTAAGTTAAAAAATCAAATATATGAGCTGGAGGAAAGGGTACAGTGGGTACAAAGGGTACACTTGGATACATGGTGTGTTACAACACTATTAGAAAGTGATACAAGGCTTAAGAAGTCTTTATTTTAGTCTAAGTTAAAAAATCAAATATATGAGCTGGAGGAAAGGGTACAATGGGTACAAAGGGTACACTTGGATACAGGGTTGGTTACAACACTATTAGAAAGTGATACAAGGCTTAAGAAGTCTTTATTTTAGTCTAAGTTAAAAAATCAAATATATGAGCTGGAGGAAAGGGTACAGCGGGTACAAAGGGTACACTTGCCAAGTTGGATACAGTTAAGGATACCTGTAACACAATTTAGATCGAGAGATCATACGTGAATTTAGCAGTTTTTATTTTTTCTAATATATCCCATTCTAAGAAGATGGGTGGATAAGGTGTGTAAAATGCCCATACATGGTCGGTCAAGCTACTGAAAAATTGAAATATCAATATATCCGATATTTTTAAAAAAAATCATTTAAAACAATATACATTTTACATATCATTGATTTTTAACCTATAAACTATTTCAATACTTGGAATATGTTGACTCAAACAGGGGTAAATGAATCAAAACCTGCAAATACTGTCATGTTTTAGAACTTCAAGGCATTTTCTTTTATAGAGTGCTTCTGTGCTCCATATTTTTAATTATAGTCCTGAATTTTCAGAGTGTGTTTCCCATTAAAGTAATACCACCAAAACAACTCTTTCCCCTCTCTCTCCCTCTGTAAAGTCTCTCTCTCTTAACCCTCTCTCTCTCTCTCTCTTTGTGTAAATTCTCTCTCTCTCTCTCTCTCTCTCTCTCTCTCTCTCTCTCTCTCTCTCTCTCTCTGT